>NW_026644726.1:302468-604936 GCF_030020395.1 Manis pentadactyla
TTCTGGACAGGAGCAGTTGTGAACAAAGAGTGTGTTGTGGAGTGAATTGTTTATTTGAGTGTCCAAACTTCCCTCTTTAGGTGGTTATTACTTCTTTACATTCGTGAACATCATAAAAAGCAATGATTATAAATGCCCAGACGCATATTATTACAGCAATTCATTTGTTGAGGTGAGAGGAAATGAGAAGGAAGTTGCTGCACCACTAAATCTATGCCTGAGCACTGCTGAAACCAAACAAAAAGAATTCACGGTGGCTAGATAGGGCTATTTTCTACTGACTCTCTCTGGGGTCCAAAACAGAATCCATTTCTTTCTTTGTTTCTCAGTTTCACTTGTGTAGGGTACCTGTCCCCGCCCCTTCAGCTTGTAGTTTGTCTGTGTCCTTGGATCTCAAGTGAGTCTCCATAAGGGAGCACGTAGGTGGTCTTGAGTTTTCATCAGTTCTTCTAACCCTGTGTCTTTTGATTGGAGCACTCAAAGGCTGTACTTTTATTCTGATATTTGAGAGCTGTGCTCTTACTGCACTTTGGAATTCTTTTTGTTCTCATTAATATACAATCACATGCAGAAAATTATGTTATTCTGTCTACCCTCTTCACCAAGTCACCCCAAATCCCAGTTACAGCCGCTCTCCATCAGCATGTAATAAGATGTTGTAGAATCACTACATGTCTTCTCTGTGTTGTACAGCCCTACCCATGACACCCCACCCTACACATTATACATGCTAATCCTAATGCTCCCATTCTTTTTCCCGGCAATTATTACTCCCTTCCCACAAACCCTACCCAGTCCCTTTCTCTTTGGTAACTGTTAGTCCACTCTCGGGTTCTGTGAGACTGCTGCTGTCTTTTCCTTCAGTTTTTCTTTGTTATCATACTCCACACATGAGTGAAATCATTTGGTACATGTATTTCTCCGCCTGGCCTATTTGACTGAGCATAATACCCTCTAGCTCCATCCACGTTATTGCAAATGATAGGATTTGTTTTCTTCTTATGGCTGCTTACTGCACTTTTTAAACTGGATTTCATTCTTCTTTTTTGTTTGTAGTTTTGCTATGTGCTTTCACCATTGCTCTCCTTGTTATGAGCAGTAGCTTTTTGTTTATCGATACGTACCTATATCTATCTATCTGTCTGTCTATCTATTTACCAATCACTCAATCATTCATCTTTTTGTCTGTCCATCTGTCCATGTGTACAGAACAGTTAACCATATACCCTATATCACTTTCCTGCACTATGCTCCCAAAAATCCTGCAAAGTATCTAGGCTGCAGAGGGAGCACTGGGTTCACCGAGACACTTGCAGTTCGAGTCGGCCGCGTGTACTGACAAAACCAGGAAATGGTTGTGCTGGGACTTGAACCCGTGTCTCTATCCTCTGTCCTCTTTCATCTCCTTCTAACTTGCTGTCTTTATTTAGCCACATTCATTGACTAAGGGCTCCCTGAAGATCTCAAGTATCATTCCTCTGGGCCTGTTGTCGACAGAAAAGTAAACTTGTTGCTTTGCTCACCACCATGTTTGAAGGACATCAGCGTGACCACCGCCGATAGGACGGAGGGACAAATAAAAAGGAACACCAATTTCTAGACAGGAGCAGTTGGGAGCTAACAGTGTATTGTGGAGTGTCGTGTTTATTTGAGTGTCCAAACTTCCCTCTTTAGGTGGTTATTAGATTTTCACGTTGGTGAACATCATAAAATCCACTGATTTCAAAGGCCCAGATGCTTATTATTACAGCAACTCAGTTGTTGAGGTGAGAGAAAATGAGAAGTATGTTGATGCACCACTAAATCTATGGCTGGGAACTGTTGAAACCAAACAAAAAGAATTCACGGTGGCCAGATAGGGCTATTTTCTGCTGACTGTCTCTGGGGACTCAAACAGAATCCATTTGCTTGATTGTTTGATTTTCCGTTTCACTCGTGTAGGTTACTTGTCCACACACCTTCGGCTTGTAGTTTGTCTGTGTCCTTGGATCTCAAGTGAGTCTCCTGTAAGTAAGCACGTGGGTGTCTTGAGTATTCATCCCTTCTTTTATCCCTGTGTCTTTTGTTTGCAGCACTCAGTGCCTGACCTTTTATTCTGATGATTCAGAGCTGTGCACTTATTGCACTTAAAGAATTTTTTTATCATTAATCTTCAATCACGTGAAGAACATTATGTTTACTATGCTCCCCCTTCACCAAGTCCCCCCAAAAAACCTCTTCAGTCACTGTCGATCAGCGTAGTTGAATGCTGTAGACCCCTTCACCATGTCCCACCCAAAAGTCCCCGTTACAGTCACTGTCCATCAGTGAGTAGTAAGATGCTATATGATCTCTACTAGTCTTCTCTGTGTTGTACAGTACTCCCATTGCACACCCGACCACGCGCATTATACATGCTAAACTTAATGCCCCCATTCTTTCTCCCCACACTTATCCCTCCCTTCAGACTCACCCTGCCCAGTCCTTTTTCCTTTGGTTACTTTTAGTCAACTCTCGGGTTCTGTGAGTCTGCTGCTGTTTTTTTACTTCAGTTTTTCTTTGTTGTTATACTCCACACATGAGTGAAATCACTTGGTACTTGCCTTTATCCGCCTGCCCTATTTTTCTGAACATACTACCGTCTTGCTCCATCCACGTCATTGCAAATGGTAGTATTTGTTTTCTTCTTAAGGCTGCTTACTGCACTTTTTAAACTGGATTTCATTCTTCCTTTTTGTTTGTAGTTTAGCTATGTTATTCACCATTCAACTCCTGGTTATGAACAATAGCTTTGTGTCAATCGACATGTATCTGTATCTATCTATCTAAAGGTCTGTCTGTCTATCTATGTATCTATGTATGTATATATCTATGTATCTATGTATCTATCTATGTATCTATCTATCTATCTTCCTATCAACTATCTATGATGTCTATCATCTATTAAACTATGTACCTATCTATCTCTCTTTAAACTGTCGTCTGTCTACCTATCTATCTATGAAACAATCATCTTTTTGTCTGCCCATCTATCCTTATGTACAGAACAGTTAACAACATAGCCTATGTCTCTTCCCTACATTATGCTTCCAGAAATCTTGCAAGGTAACTAAGCCATAAGGAGAGCACTGAGTTCACCGGTACGCTTTCAGGTAGAGTCAGCAGAGTGTGCTTACAAAACCAGTAAATGGAGGTGAAAGGACTTGAACCCGTATCTTTTTCCTCTGTCCTCTTATACTTCCTGCTCGCTTGGTGACTTTATTTAGCCACATTCAGTGAGTAAGTGATCCCTGAAGACCAAAAGTATCCTTCGTCTGGGCCTGTTGTCGACAGAAAAGTGTACTTGGCCCTTTGCACACCACCATGTTTGAGGGACATTGGCGTGATCGCTGCTGATAAGTGGAGGGACAAATATGAATTAACACCTATTTCTGGACAGGAGCAGTTGTGAGCAAAGAGTGTGTTGTGGAGTGAATTGTTTATTTGAGTGTCCAAACTTCCCTCTTTAGGTGGTTATTACTTCTTTACATTCGTGAACATCATAAAAAGCAATGATTATAAATGCCCAGACGCATATTATTACAGCAATTCAGTTGTTGAAGTGAGAGGAAATGAGAAGGAAGTTGCTGCACCACAAAATCTATGCCTGAGCACTGCTGAAACCAAACAAAAAGAATTCACGGTGGCTAGATAGGGCTATTTTCTACTGACTCTCTCTGGGGTCCAAAACAGAATCCATTTCTTTCTTTGTTTCTCAGTTTCACTTGTGTAGTGTACCTGTCCACGCCCCTTCAGCTTGTAGTTTGTCTGTGTCCTTGGATATCAAGTGAGTCTCCATAAGGGAGCACGTAGGTGGTCTTGAGTTTTCATCAGTTCTTCTAACCCTGTGTCTTTTGATTGGAGCACTCAAAGGCTGTACTTTTATTCTGATATTTGAGATCTGTGCTCTTACTGCACTTTGGAATTCTTTTTGTTCTCATTAATATACAATCACATGCAGAAAATTATGTTATTCTGTCTACCCTCTTCACCAAGTCACCCCAAATCCCAGTTACAGCCGCTCTCCATCAGCATGTAATAAGATGCTGTAGAATCACTACATGTCTTCTCTGTGTTGTACAGCCCTACCCATGACACCCCACCCTACACATTATACATGCTAATCCTAATGCCCCCATTCTTTTTCCCCGCTATTATTACTCCCTTCCCACAAACCCTACCCAGTCCCATTCTCTTTGGTAACTGTTAGTCCACTCTCGGGTTCTGTGAGTCTGCTGCTGTCTTTCCCTTCAGTTTTTCTTTGTTATCATACTCCACACATGAGTGAAATCATTTGGGACATGTATTTCTCCGCCTGGCCTATTTGACTGAGCATAATACCCTCTACCTCCATCCACGTTATTGCAAATGGTAGTATTTGTTTTCTTCTTATGGCTGCTTACTGCACTTTTTAAACTGGATTTCATTCTTCCTTTTTGTTTGTAGTTTAGCTATGTTATTCACCATTCAACTCCTGGTTATGAACAATAGCTTTGTGTCAATCGACATGTATCTGTATCCATCTATCTAAAGGTTCATCTGTCTATCTATGTTCCTATGTATGTATATATCTATGTATCTATGTATCTATCTATGTATTTATCTACCTATCTTCCTATCAAATATCTATGATGTCTATCATCTATTAATCTATGTACCTATCTATCTCTCTTTAACCTGTCGTCTGTCTACCTATCTATCTATGAAACAATCATCTTTTTGTCTGCCCATCTATCCTTATGTACAGAACAGTTAACAACATAGCCTATGTCTCTTCCCTACATTATGCTTCCAGAAATCTTGCAAGGTAACTAAGCCATAAGGAGAGCACTGAGTTCACCGGTACGCTTTCAGGTAGAGTCAGCAGAGTGTGCTTACAAAACCAGTAAATGGAGGTGAAAGGACTTGAACCCGTATCTTTTTCCTCTGTCCTCTTATACTTCCTGCTCGCTTGGTGACTTTATTTAGCCACATTCAGTGAGTAAGTGATCCCTGAAGACCAAAAGTATCCTTCGTCTGTGCCTGTTGTCGACAGAAAAGTGTACTTGGCCCTTTGCACACCACCATGTTTGAGGGACATTGGCGTGATCGCTGCTGATAGGTGGAGGGACAAATATGAATTAACACCTATTTCTGGACAGGAGCAGTTGTGAACAAAGAGTGTGTTGTGGAGTGAATTGTTTATTTGAGTGTCCAAACTTCCCTCTTTAGGTGGTTATTACTTCTTTACATTCGTGAACATCATAAAAAGCAATGATTATAAATGCCCAGACGCATATTATTACAGCAATTCATTTGTTGAGGTGAGAGGAAATGAGAAGGAAGTTGCTGCACCACTAAATCTATGCCTGAGCACTGCTGAAACCAAACAAAAAGAATTCACGGTGGCTAGATAGGGCTATTTTCTACTGACTCTCTCTGGGGTCCAAAACAGAATCCATTTCTTTCTTTGTTTCTCAGTTTCACTTGTGTAGGGTACCTGTCCCCGCCCCTTCAGCTTGTAGTTTGTCTGTGTCCTTGGATCTCAAGTGAGTCTCCATAAGGGAGCACGTAGGTGGTCTTGAGTTTTCATCAGTTCTTCTAACCCTGTGTCTTTTGATTGGAGCACTCAAAGGCTGTACTTTTATTCTGATATTTGAGAGCTGTGCTCTTACTGCACTTTGGAATTCTTTTTGTTCTCATTAATATACAATCACATGCAGAAAATTATGTTATTCTGTCTACCCTCTTCACCAAGTCACCCCAAATCCCAGTTACAGCCGCTCTCCATCAGCATGTAATAAGATGTTGTAGAATCACTACATGTCTTCTCTGTGTTGTACAGCCCTACCCATGACACCCCACCCTACACATTATACATGCTAATCCTAATGCTCCCATTCTTTTTCCCGGCAATTATTACTCCCTTCCCACAAACCCTACCCAGTCCCTTTCTCTTTGGTAACTGTTAGTCCACTCTCGGGTTCTGTGAGACTGCTGCTGTCTTTTCCTTCAGTTTTTCTTTGTTATCATACTCCACACATGAGTGAAATCATTTGGTACATGTATTTCTCCGCCTGGCCTATTTGACTGAGCATAATACCCTCTAGCTCCATCCACGTTATTGCAAATGATAGGATTTGTTTTCTTCTTATGGCTGCTTACTGCACTTTTTAAACTGGATTTCATTCTTCTTTTTTGTTTGTAGTTTTGCTATGTGCTTTCACCATTGCTCTCCTTGTTATGAGCAGTAGCTTTTTGTTTATCGATACGTACCTATATCTATCTATCTGTCTGTCTATCTATTTACCAATCACTCAATCATTCATCTTTTTGTCTGTCCATCTGTCCATGTGTACAGAACAGTTAACCATATACCCTATATCACTTTCCTGCACTATGCTCCCAAAAATCCTGCAAAGTATCTAGGCTGCAGAGGGAGCACTGGGTTCACCGAGACACTTGCAGTTCGAGTCGGCCGCGTGTACTGACAAAACCAGGAAATGGTTGTGCTGGGACTTGAACCCGTGTCTCTATCCTCTGTCCTCTTTCATCTCCTTCTAACTTGCTGTCTTTATTTAGCCACATTCATTGACTAAGGGCTCCCTGAAGATCTCAAGTATCATTCCTCTGGGCCTGTTGTCGACAGAAAAGTAAACTTGTTGCTTTGCTCACCACCATGTTTGAAGGACATCAGCGTGACCACCGCCGATAGGACGGAGGGACAAATAAAAAGGAACACCAATTTCTAGACAGGAGCAGTTGGGAGCTAACAGTGTATTGTGGAGTGTCGTGTTTATTTGAGTGTCCAAACTTCCCTCTTTAGGTGGTTATTAGATTTTCACGTTGGTGAACATCATAAAATCCACTGATTTCAAAGGCCCAGATGCTTATTATTACAGCAACTCAGTTGTTGAGGTGAGAGAAAATGAGAAGTATGTTGATGCACCACTAAATCTATGGCTGGGAACTGTTGAAACCAAACAAAAAGAATTCACGGTGGCCAGATAGGGCTATTTTCTGCTGACTGTCTCTGGGGACTCAAACAGAATCCATTTGCTTGATTGTTTGATTTTCCGTTTCACTCGTGTAGGTTACTTGTCCACACACCTTCGGCTTGTAGTTTGTCTGTGTCCTTGGATCTCAAGTGAGTCTCCTGTAAGTAAGCACGTGGGTGTCTTGAGTATTCATCCCTTCTTTTATCCCTGTGTCTTTTGTTTGCAGCACTCAGTGCCTGACCTTTTATTCTGATGATTCAGAGCTGTGCACTTATTGCACTTAAAGAATTTTTTTATCATTAATCTTCAATCACGTGAAGAACATTATGTTTACTATGCTCCCCCTTCACCAAGTCCCCCCAAAAAACCTCTTCAGTCACTGTCGATCAGCGTAGTTGAATGCTGTAGACCCCTTCACCATGTCCCACCCAAAAGTCCCCGTTACAGTCACTGTCCATCAGTGAGTAGTAAGATGCTATATGATCTCTACTAGTCTTCTCTGTGTTGTACAGTACTCCCATTGCACACCCGACCACGCGCATTATACATGCTAAACTTAATGCCCCCATTCTTTCTCCCCACACTTATCCCTCCCTTCAGACTCACCCTGCCCAGTCCTTTTTCCTTTGGTTACTTTTAGTCAACTCTCGGGTTCTGTGAGTCTGCTGCTGTTTTTTTACTTCAGTTTTTCTTTGTTGTTATACTCCACACATGAGTGAAATCACTTGGTACTTGCCTTTATCCGCCTGCCCTATTTTTCTGAACATACTACCGTCTTGCTCCATCCACGTCATTGCAAATGGTAGTATTTGTTTTCTTCTTAAGGCTGCTTACTGCACTTTTTAAACTGGATTTCATTCTTCCTTTTTGTTTGTAGTTTAGCTATGTTATTCACCATTCAACTCCTGGTTATGAACAATAGCTTTGTGTCAATCGACATGTATCTGTATCTATCTATCTAAAGGTCTGTCTGTCTATCTATGTATCTATGTATGTATATATCTATGTATCTATGTATCTATCTATGTATCTATCTATCTATCTTCCTATCAACTATCTATGATGTCTATCATCTATTAAACTATGTACCTATCTATCTCTCTTTAAACTGTCGTCTGTCTACCTATCTATCTATGAAACAATCATCTTTTTGTCTGCCCATCTATCCTTATGTACAGAACAGTTAACAACATAGCCTATGTCTCTTCCCTACATTATGCTTCCAGAAATCTTGCAAGGTAACTAAGCCATAAGGAGAGCACTGAGTTCACCGGTACGCTTTCAGGTAGAGTCAGCAGAGTGTGCTTACAAAACCAGTAAATGGAGGTGAAAGGACTTGAACCCGTATCTTTTTCCTCTGTCCTCTTATACTTCCTGCTCGCTTGGTGACTTTATTTAGCCACATTCAGTGAGTAAGTGATCCCTGAAGACCAAAAGTATCCTTCGTCTGGGCCTGTTGTCGACAGAAAAGTGTACTTGGCCCTTTGCACACCACCATGTTTGAGGGACATTGGCGTGATCGCTGCTGATAAGTGGAGGGACAAATATGAATTAACACCTATTTCTGGACAGGAGCAGTTGTGAGCAAAGAGTGTGTTGTGGAGTGAATTGTTTATTTGAGTGTCCAAACTTCCCTCTTTAGGTGGTTATTACTTCTTTACATTCGTGAACATCATAAAAAGCAATGATTATAAATGCCCAGACGCATATTATTACAGCAATTCAGTTGTTGAAGTGAGAGGAAATGAGAAGGAAGTTGCTGCACCACAAAATCTATGCCTGAGCACTGCTGAAACCAAACAAAAAGAATTCACGGTGGCTAGATAGGGCTATTTTCTACTGACTCTCTCTGGGGTCCAAAACAGAATCCATTTCTTTCTTTGTTTCTCAGTTTCACTTGTGTAGTGTACCTGTCCACGCCCCTTCAGCTTGTAGTTTGTCTGTGTCCTTGGATATCAAGTGAGTCTCCATAAGGGAGCACGTAGGTGGTCTTGAGTTTTCATCAGTTCTTCTAACCCTGTGTCTTTTGATTGGAGCACTCAAAGGCTGTACTTTTATTCTGATATTTGAGATCTGTGCTCTTACTGCACTTTGGAATTCTTTTTGTTCTCATTAATATACAATCACATGCAGAAAATTATGTTATTCTGTCTACCCTCTTCACCAAGTCACCCCAAATCCCAGTTACAGCCGCTCTCCATCAGCATGTAATAAGATGCTGTAGAATCACTACATGTCTTCTCTGTGTTGTACAGCCCTACCCATGACACCCCACCCTACACATTATACATGCTAATCCTAATGCCCCCATTCTTTTTCCCCGCTATTATTACTCCCTTCCCACAAACCCTACCCAGTCCCATTCTCTTTGGTAACTGTTAGTCCACTCTCGGGTTCTGTGAGTCTGCTGCTGTCTTTCCCTTCAGTTTTTCTTTGTTATCATACTCCACACATGAGTGAAATCATTTGGGACATGTATTTCTCCGCCTGGCCTATTTGACTGAGCATAATACCCTCTACCTCCATCCACGTTATTGCAAATGGTAGTATTTGTTTTCTTCTTATGGCTGCTTACTGCACTTTTTAAACTGGATTTCATTCTTCCTTTTTGTTTGTAGTTTAGCTATGTTATTCACCATTCAACTCCTGGTTATGAACAATAGCTTTGTGTCAATCGACATGTATCTGTATCCATCTATCTAAAGGTTCATCTGTCTATCTATGTTCCTATGTATGTATATATCTATGTATCTATGTATCTATCTATGTATTTATCTACCTATCTTCCTATCAAATATCTATGATGTCTATCATCTATTAATCTATGTACCTATCTATCTCTCTTTAACCTGTCGTCTGTCTACCTATCTATCTATGAAACAATCATCTTTTTGTCTGCCCATCTATCCTTATGTACAGAACAGTTAACAACATAGCCTATGTCTCTTCCCTACATTATGCTTCCAGAAATCTTGCAAGGTAACTAAGCCATAAGGAGAGCACTGAGTTCACCGGTACGCTTTCAGGTAGAGTCAGCAGAGTGTGCTTACAAAACCAGTAAATGGAGGTGAAAGGACTTGAACCCGTATCTTTTTCCTCTGTCCTCTTATACTTCCTGCTCGCTTGGTGACTTTATTTAGCCACATTCAGTGAGTAAGTGATCCCTGAAGACCAAAAGTATCCTTCGTCTGTGCCTGTTGTCGACAGAAAAGTGTACTTGGCCCTTTGCACACCACCATGTTTGAGGGACATTGGCGTGATCGCTGCTGATAGGTGGAGGGACAAATATGAATTAACACCTATTTCTGGACAGGAGCAGTTGTGAACAAAGAGTGTGTTGTGGAGTGAATTGTTTATTTGAGTGTCCAAACTTCCCTCTTTAGGTGGTTATTACTTCTTTACATTCGTGAACATCATAAAAAGCAATGATTATAAATGCCCAGACGCATATTATTACAGCAATTCATTTGTTGAGGTGAGAGGAAATGAGAAGGAAGTTGCTGCACCACTAAATCTATGCCTGAGCACTGCTGAAACCAAACAAAAAGAATTCACGGTGGCTAGATAGGGCTATTTTCTACTGACTCTCTCTGGGGTCCAAAACAGAATCCATTTCTTTCTTTGTTTCTCAGTTTCACTTGTGTAGGGTACCTGTCCCCGCCCCTTCAGCTTGTAGTTTGTCTGTGTCCTTGGATCTCAAGTGAGTCTCCATAAGGGAGCACGTAGGTGGTCTTGAGTTTTCATCAGTTCTTCTAACCCTGTGTCTTTTGATTGGAGCACTCAAAGGCTGTACTTTTATTCTGATATTTGAGAGCTGTGCTCTTACTGCACTTTGGAATTCTTTTTGTTCTCATTAATATACAATCACATGCAGAAAATTATGTTATTCTGTCTACCCTCTTCACCAAGTCACCCCAAATCCCAGTTACAGCCGCTCTCCATCAGCATGTAATAAGATGTTGTAGAATCACTACATGTCTTCTCTGTGTTGTACAGCCCTACCCATGACACCCCACCCTACACATTATACATGCTAATCCTAATGCCCCCATTCTTTTTCCCCGCACTTATTACTCCCTTCCCACAAACCCTACCCAGTCCCTTTCTCTTTGGTAACTGTAGGTCCACTCTCGGGTTCTGTGAGTCTGCTGCTGTCTTTTCCTTCAGTTTTTCTTTGTTATCATACTCCACACATGAGTGAAATCATTTGGTACATTTATTTCTCAGCCTGGCCTATTTGACTGAGCATAATACCCTCTAGCTCCATCCACGTTATTGCAAATGATAGGATTTGTTTTCTTCTTATGGCTGCTTACTGCACTTTTTAAACTGGATTTCATTCTTCTTTTTTGTTTTTAGTTTTGCTATGTGCTTTCACCATTGCTCTCCTTGTTATGAGCAGTAGCTTTTTGTTTATCGATATGTACCTATATCTATCTATCTGTCTGTCTATCTATTTACCAATCACTCAATCATTCATCTTTTTGTCTGTCCATCTGTCCATGTGTACAGAACAGTTAACCATATACCCTATATCACTTTCCTGCACTATGCTCCCAAAAATCCTGCAAAGTATCTAGGCTGCAGAGGGAGCACTGGGTTCACCGAGACACTTGCAGTTCGAGTCGGCCGCGTGTACTGACAAAACCAGGAAATGGTTGCGCTGGGACTTGAACCCGTGTCTCTATCCTCTGTCCTCTTTCATCTCCTTCTAACTTGCTGTCTGTATTTAGCCACATTCATTGACTTAGGGCTCCCTGAAGATCTCAAGTATCATTCCTCTGGGCCTGTTGTCGACAGAAAAGTAAACTTGTTGCTTTGCTCACCACCATGTTTGAAGGACATCAGCGTGATCACCGCCGATAGGACGGAGGGACAAATAAAAAGGAACACCAATTTCTAGACAGGAGCAGTTGGGAGCTAACAGTGTATTGTGGAGTGTCGTGTTTATTTGAGTGTCCAAACTTCCCTCTTTAGGTGGTTATTAGATTTTCACGTTCGTGAACATCATAAAATCCACTGATTTCAAAGGCCCAGATGCTTATTATTACAGCAACTCAGTTGTTGAGGTGAGAGAAAATGAGAAGTATGTTGCTGCACCACTAAATCTATGGCTGGGAACTGTTGAAACCAAACAAAAAGAATTCACGGTGGCCAGATAGGGCTATTTTCTGCTGACTGTCTCTGGGGACTCAAACAGAATCCATTTGCTTGATTGTTTGATTTTCCGTTTCACTCGTGTAGGGTACTTGTCCACACACCTTCGGCTTGTAGTTTGTCTGTGTCCTTGGATCTCAAGTGAGTCTCCTGTAAGTAAGCACGTAGGTTTCTGGAGTTTTCATCCCTTCTTTTATCCCTGTGTCTTTTGTTTGCAGCACTCAGTGCCTGATCTTTTATTCTGATGATTCAGAGCTGTGCACTTATTGCACTTAAAGAATATTTTTTATCATTAATCTACAATCACGTGAAGAACATTATGTTTACTATGTTCCCCCCTTCACCAAGTCCCCCCAAAAAACCTCTTCAGTCACTGTCGATCAGCGTAGTTGGATGCTGTAGACCCCTTCACCATGTCCCCCCCAAAAGTCCCCGTTACAGTCACTGTCCAACAGTGAGTAGTAAGACGCTATATGATCTCTACTAGTCTTCTCTGTGTTGTACAGTACTCCCATTGCACACCCGACCACGCGCATTATACATGCTAAACTTAATGCCCCCATTATTTCTCCCCACACTTATCCCTCCCTTCAGACTCACCCTGCCCAGTCCTTTTTCCTTTGGTTACTTTTAGTCAACTCTCGGGTTCTGTGAGTCTGCTGCTGTTTTTTTACTTCAGTTTTTCTTTGTTGTTATACTCCACACATGAGTGAAATCACTTGGTACTTGCCTTTATCCGCCTGCCCTATTTTTCTGAACATACTACCGTCTTGCTCCATCCACGTCATTGCAAATGGTAGTATTTGTTTTCTTCTTAAGGCTGCTTACTGCACTTTTTAAACTGGATTTCATTCTTCCTTTTTGTTTGTAATTTAACTATGTTATTCACCATTCAACTCCTGGTTATGAACAATAGCTTTGTGTCAATCGACATGTATCTGTATCTATCTATCTAAAGGTCTGTCTGTCTATCTATGTATCTATGTATGTATATATCTATGTATCTATGTATCTATCTATGTATCTATCTATCTATCTTCCTATCAACTATCTATGATGTCTATCATCTATTAAACTATGTACCTATCTATCTCTCTTTAAACTGTCGTCTGTCTACCTATCTATCTATGAAACAATCATCTTTTTGTCTGCCCATCTATCCTTATGTACAGAACAGTTAACAACATAGCCTATGTCTCTTCCCTACATTATGCTTCCAGAAATCTTGCAAGGTAACTAAGCCATAAGGAGAGCACTGAGTTCACCGGTACGCTTTCAGGTAGAGTCAGCAGAGTGTGCTTACAAAACCAGTAAATGGAGGTGAAAGGACTTGAACCCGTATCTTTTTCCTCTGTCCTCTTATACTTCCTGCTCGCTTGGTGACTTTATTTAGCCACATTCAGTGAGTAAGTGATCCCTGAAGACCAAAAGTATCCTTCGTCTGGGCCTGTTGTCGACAGAAAAGTGTACTTGGCCCTTTGCACACCACCATGTTTGAGGGACATTGGCGTGATCGCTGCTGATAGGTGGAGGGACAAATATGAATTAACACCTATTTCTGGACAGGAGCAGTTGTGAACAAAGAGTGTGTTGTGGAGTGAATTGTTTATTTGAGTGTCCAAACTTCCCTCTTTAGGTGGTTATTACTTCTTTACATTCGTGAACATCATAAAAAGCAATGATTATAAATGCCCAGACGCATATTATTACAGCAATTCAGTTGTTGAAGTGAGAGGAAATGAGAAGGAAGTTGCTGCACCACTAAATCTATGCCTGAGCACTGCTGAAACCAAACAAAAAGAATTCACGGTGGCTAGATAGGGCTATTTTCTACTGACTCTCTCTGGGGTCCAAAACAGAATCCATTTCTTTCTTTGTTTCTCAGTTTCACTTGTGTAGGGTACCTGAACCCGCCCCTTCAGCTTGTAGTTTGTCTGTGTCCTTGGATCTCAAGTGAGTCTCCATAAGGGAGCACGTAGGTCGTCTTGAGTTTTCATCAGTTCTTCTAAACCTGTGTCTTTTGATTGGAACACTCAAAGGCTGTACTTTTATTCTGATATTTGAGAGCTGTGCTCTTACTGCACTTTGGAATTCTTTTTGTTCTCATTAATATACAATCACATGCAGAAAATTATGTTATTCTGTCTACCCTCTTCACCAAGTCACCACAAATCCCAGTTACAGCCGCTCTCCGTCAGCATGTACTAAGATGCTGTAGAATCACTACATGTCTTCTCTGTGTTGTACAGCCCTACCCATGACACCCCACCCTACACATTATACATGCTAATCCTAATGCCCCCATTCTTTTTCCCCGCACTTATTACTCCCTTCCCACAAACCCTACCCAGTCCCTTTCTCTTTGGTAACTGTAGGTCCACTCTCGGGTTCTGTGAGTCTGCTGCTGTCTTTTCCTTCAGTTTTTCTTTGTTTTCATACTCCACACATGAGTGAAATCATTTGGTATATGTATTTCTCCGCCTGGCCTATTTGACTGAGCATAATACCCTCTAGCTCCATCCACGTTATTGCAAATGATAGGATTTGTTTTCTTCTTATGGCTGCTTACTGCACTTTTTAAACTGGATTTCATTCTTCCTTTTTGTTTGTAGTTTAGCTATGTTATTCACCATTCAACTCCTGGTTATGAACAATAGCTTTGTGTCAATCGACATGTATCTGTATCCATCTATCTAAAGGTTCATCTGTCTATCTATGTTTCTATGTATGTATATATCTATTTATCTATGTATCTATGTATTTATCTACCTATCTTCCTATCAAATATCTATGATGTCTATCATCTATTAATCTATGTACCTATCTATCTCTCTTTAACCTGTCGTCTGTCTACCTATCTATCTATGAAACAATCATCTTTTTGTCTGCCCATCTATCCTTATGTACAGAACAGTTAACAACATAGCCTATGTCTCTTCCCTACATTATGCTTCCAGAAATCTTGCAAGGTAACTAAGCCATAAGGAGAGCACTGAGTTAACCGGTACGCTTTCAGGTAGAGTCAGCAGAGTGTGCTTACAAAACCAGTAAATGGAGGTGAAAGGACTTGAACCCGTATCTTTTTCCTCTGTCCTCTTATACTTCCTGCTCGCTTGGTGACTTTATTTAGCCACATTCAGTGAGTAAGTGATCCCTGAAGAAAAAAAGTATCCTTCGTCTGTGCCTGTTGTCGACAGAAAAGTGTACTTGGCCCTTTGCACACCACCATGTTTGAGGGACATTGGCGTGATCACTGCTGATAGGTGGAGGAACAAATATGAATTAACACCTATTTCTGGACAGGAGCAGTTGTGAGCAAAGAGTGTGTTGTGGAGTGAATTGTTTATTTGAGTGTCCAAACTTCCCTCTTTAGGTGGTTATTACTTCTTTACATTCGTGAACATCATAAAAAGCAATGATTATAAATGCCCAGACGCATATTATTACAGCAATTCAGTTGTTGAGGTGAGAGGAAATGAGAAGGAAGTTGCTGCACCACTAAATCTATGCCTGAGCACTGCTGAAACCAAACAAAAAGAATTCACGGTGGCTAGACAGGGCTATTTTCTACTGACTCTCTCTGGGGTCCAAAACAGAATCCATTTCTTTCTTTGTTTCTCAGTTTCACTTGTGTAGGGTACCTGTCCGCGCCCCTTCAGCTTGTAGTTTGTCTGTGTCCTTGGATATCAAGTGAGTCTCCATAAGGGAGCACGTAGGTGGTCTTGAGTTTTCATCAGTTCTTCTAACCCTGTGTCTTTTGATTGGAGCACTCAAAGGCTGTACTTTTATTCTGATATTTGAGAGCTGTGCTCTTACTGCACTTTGGAATTCTTTTTGTTCTCATTAATATACAATCACATGCAGAAAATTATGTTATTCTGTCTACCCTCTTCACCAAGTCACCCCAAATCCCAGTTACAGCCGCTCTCCATCAGCATGTAATAAGATGTTGTAGAATCACTACATGTCTTCTCTGTGTTGTACAGCCCTACCCATGACACCCCACCCTACACATTATACATGCTAATCCTAATGCCCCCATTCTTTTTCCCCGCAATTATTACTCCCTTCCCACAAACCCTACCCAGTCCCTTTCTCTTTGGTAACTGTTAGTCCACTCTCGTTTTCTGTGAGTCTGCTGCTGTCTTTTCCTTCAGTTTTTCTTTGTTATCATACTCCACACATGAGTGAAATCATTTGGTACATGTATTTCTCCGCCTGGCCTATTTGACTGAGCATAATACCCTCTAGCTCCATCCACGTTATTGCAAATGATAGGATTTGTTTTCTTCTTATGGCTGCTTACTGCACTTTTTAAACTGGATTTCATTCTTCTTTTTTGTTTGTAGTTTTGCTATGTGCTTTCACCATTGCTCTCCTTGTTATGAGCAGTAGCTTTTTGTTTATCGATATGTACCTATATCTATCTATCTGTCTGTCTATCTATTTACCAATCACTCAATCATTCATCTTTTGTCTGTCCATCTGTCCATGTGTACAGAACAGTTAACCATATACCCTATATCACTTTCCTGCACTATGCTCCCAAAAATCCTGCAATGTATCTAGGCTGCAGAGGGAGCACTGGGTTCACCGAGACACTTGGAGTTCGAGTCGGCCGCGTGTACTGACAAAACCAGGAAATGGTTGCGCTGGGACTTGAACCCGTGTCTCTATCCTCTGTCCTCTTTCATCTCCTTCTAACTTGCTGTCTGTATTTAGCCACATTCATTGACTAAGGGCTCCCTGAAGATCTCAAGTATCATTCCTCTGGGCCTGTTGTCGACAGAAAAGTAAACTTGTTGCTTTGCTCACCACCATGTTTGAAGGACATCAGCGTGATCACCGCCGATAGGACGGAGGGACAAATAAAAAGGAACACCAATTTCTAGACAGGAGCAGTTGGGAGCTAACAGTGTATTGTGGAGTGTCGTGTTTATTTGAGTGTCCAAACTTCCCTCTTTAGGTGGTTATTAGATTTTCACGTTCGTGAACATCATAAAATCCACTGATTTCAAAGGCCCAGATGCTTATTATTACAGCAACTCAGTTGTTGAGGTGAGAGAAAATGAGAAGTATGTTGCTGCACCACTAAATCTATGGCTGGGAACTGTTGAAACCAAACAAAAAGAATTCACGGTGGCCAGATAGGGCTATTTTCTGCTGACTGTCTCTGGGGACTCAAACAGAATCCATTTGCTTGATTGTTTGATTTTCCGTTTCACTCGTGTAGGGTACTTGTCCACACACCTTCGGCTTGTAGTTTGTCTGTGTCCTTGGATCTCAAGTGAGTCTCCTGTAAGTAAGCACGTAGGTGTCTGGAGTTTTCATCCCTTCTTTTATCCCTGTGTCTTTTGTTTGCAGCACTCAGTGCCTGACCTTTTATTCTGATGATTCAGAGCTGTGCACTTATTGCACTTAAAGAATATTTTTTATCATTAATCTACAATCACGTGAAGAACATTATGTTTACTATGTTCCCCCCTTCACCAAGTCCCCCCAAAAAACCTCTTCAGTCACTGTCGATCAGCGTAGTTGGATGCTGTAGACCCCTTCACCATGTCCCCCCCAAAAGTCCCCGTTACAGTCACTGTCCAACAGTGAGTAGTAAGATGCTATATGATCTCTACTAGTCTTCTCTGTGTTGTACAGTACTCCCATTGCACACCCGACCACGCGCATTATACATGCTAAACTTAATGGCCCCATTCTTTCTCCCCACACTTATCCCTCCCTTCAGAATCACCCTGCCCAGTCCTTTTTCCTTTGGTTACTTTTAGACAACTCTCGGGTTCTGTGAGACTGCTGCTGTTTTTTTACTTCAGTTTTTCTTTGTTGTTATACTCCACACATGAGTGAAATCACTTGGTACTTGCCTTTATCCGCCTGCCCTATTTTTCTGAACATACTACCGTCTTGCTCCATCCACGTCATTGCAAATGGTAGTATTTGTTTTCTTCTTAAGGCTGCTTACTGCACTTTTTAAACTGGATTTCATTCTTCCTTTTTGTTTGTAATTTAACTATGTTATTCACCATTCAACTCCTGGTTATGAACAATAGCTTTGTGTCAATCGACATGTATCTGTATCTATCTATCTAAAGGTCTGTCTGTCTATCTATGTATCTATGTATGTATATATCTATGTATCTATGTATCTATCTATGTATCTATCTATCTATCTTCCTATCAACTATCTATGATGTCTATCATCTATTCAACTATGTACCTATCTATCTCTCTTTAAACTGTCGTCTGTCTACCTATCTATCTATGAAACAATCATCTTTTTGTCTGCCCATCTATCCTTATGTACAGAACAGTTAACAACATAGCCTATGTCTCTTCCCTACATTATGCTTCCAGAAATCTTGCAAGGTAACTAAGCCATAAGGAGAGCACTGAGTTCACCGGTACGCTTTCAGGTAGAGTCAGCAGAGTGTGCTTACAAAACCAGTAAATGGAGGTGAAAGGACTTGAACCCGTATCTTTGTCCTCTGTCCTCTTATACTTCCTGCTCGCTTGGTGACTTTATTTAGCCACATTCAGTGAGTAAGTGATCCCTGAAGACCAAAAGTATCCTTCGTCTGGGCCTGTTGTCGACAGAAAAGTGTACTTGGCCCTTTGCACACCACCATGTTTGAGGGACATTGGCGTGATCGCTGCTGATAGGTGGAGGGACAAATATGAATTAACACCTATTTCTGGACAGGAGCAGTTGTGAACAAAGAGTGTGTTGTGGAGTGAATTGTTTATTTGAGTGTCCAAACTTCCCTCTTTAGGTGGTTATTACTTCTTTACATTCGTGAACATCATAAAAAGCAATGATTATAAATACCCAGACGCATATTATTACAGCAATTCAGTTGTTGAGGTGAGAGGAAATGAGAAGGAAGTTGCTGCACCACTAAATCTATGCCTGAGCACTGCTGAAACCAAACAAAAAGAATTCACGGTGGCTAGATAGGGCTATTTTCTACTGACTCTCTCTGGGGTCCAAAACAGAATCCATTTCTTTCTTTGTTTCTCAGTTTCACTTGTGTAGGGTACCTGTCCCCGCCCCTTCAGCTTGTAGTTTGTCTGTGTCCTTGGATCTCAAGTGAGTCTCCATAAGGGAGCACGTAGGTGGTCTTGAGTTTTCATCAGTTCTTCTAACCCTGTGTCTTTTGATTGGAGCACTCAAAGGCTGTACTTTTATTCTGATATTTGAGAGCTGTGCTCTTACTGCACTTTGGAATTCTTTTTGTTCTCATTAATATACAATCACATGCAGAAAATTATGTTATTCTGTCTACCCTCTTCACCAAGTCACCCCAAATCCCAGTTACAGCCGCTCTCCATCAGCATGTAATAAGATGCTGTAGAATCACTACATGTCTTCTCTGTGTTGTACAGCCCTACCCATGACACCCCACCCTACACATTATACATGCTAATCCTAATGCCCCCATTCTTTTTCCCCGCAATTATTACTCCCTTCCCACAAACCCTACCCAGTCCCTTTCTCTTTGGTAACTGTTAGTCCACTCTCGTTTTCTGTGAGTCTGCTGCTGTCTTTTCCTTCAGTTTTTCTTTGTTATCATACTCCACACATGAGTGAAATCATTTGGTACATGTATTTCTCCGCCTGGCCTATTTGACTGAGCATAATACCCTCTAGCTCCATCCACGTTATTGCAAATGATAGGATTTGTTTTCTTCTTATGGCTGCTTACTGCACTTTTTAAACTGGATTTCATTCTTCTTTTTTGTTTGTAGTTTTGCTATGTGCTTTCACCATTGCTCTCCTTGTTATGAGCAGTAGCTTTTTGTTTATCGATATGTACCTATATCTATCTATCTGTCTGTCTATCTATTTACCAATCACTCAATCATTCATCTTTTGTCTGTCCATCTGTCCATGTGTACAGAACAGTTAACCATATACCCTATATCACTTTCCTGCACTATGCTCTCAAAAATCCTGCAATGTATCTAGGCTGCAGAGGGAGCACTGGGTTCACCGAGACACTTGCAGTTCGAGTCGGCCGCGTGTACTGACAAAACCAGGAAATGGTTGCGCTGGGACTTGAACCCGTGTCTCTATCCTCTGTCCTCTTTCATCTCCTTCTAACTTGCTGTCTGTATTTAGCCACATTCATTGACTAAGGGCTCCCTGAAGATCTCAAGTATCATTCCTCTGGGCCTGTTGTCGACAGAAAAGTAAACTTGTTGCTTTGCTCACCACCATGTTTGAAGGACATCAGCGTGATCACCGCCGATAGGACGGAGGGACAAATAAAAAGGAACACCAATTTCTAGACAGGAGCAGTTGGGAGCTAACAGTGTATTGTGGAGTGTCGTGTTTATTTGAGTGTCCAAACTTCCCTCTTTAGGTGGTTATTAGATTTTCACGTTCGTGAACATCATAAAATCCACTGATTTCAAAGGCCCAGATGCTTATTATTACAGCAACTCAGTTGTTGAGGTGAGAGAAAATGAGAAGTATGTTGCTGCACCACTAAATCTATGGCTGGGAAATGTTGAAACCAAACAAAAAGAATTCACGGTGGCCAGATAGGGCTATTTTCTGCTGACTGTCTCTGGGGACTCAAACAGAATCCATTTGCTTGATTGTTTGATTTTCCGTTTCACTCGTGAAGGGTACTTGTCCACACACCTTCGGCTTGTAGTTTGTCTGTGTCCTTGGATCTCAAGTGAGTCTCCTGTAAGTAAGCACGTAGGTGTCTGGAGTTTTCATCCCTTCTTTTATCCCTGTGTCTTTTGTTTGCTGCACTCAGTGCCTGACCTTTTATTCTGATGATTCAGAGCTGTGCACTTATTGCACTTAAAGAATATTTTTTATCATTAATCTACAATCACGTGAAGAACATTATGTTTACTATGTTCCCCCCTTCACCAAGTCCCCCCGAAAACCTCTTCAGTCACTGTCGATCAGCGTAGTTGGATGCTGTAGACCCCTTCACCATGTCCCCCCCAAAAGTCCCCGTTACAGTCACGGTCCATCATTGAGTAGTAAGATGCTATATGATCTCTACTAGTCTTCTCTGGGTTGTACAGTACTCCCCATGCACACCCGACCCCGCACCTTATACATGCTAAACTTAATGCCCCCATTCTTTCTCCCCACACTTATCCCTCCCTTCAGACTCACCCTGCCCAGTCCTTTTTCCTTTGGTTACTTTTAGTCAACTCTCGGGTTCTGTGAGTCTGCTGCTGTTTTTTTACTTCAGTTTTTCTTTGTTGTTATACTCCACACATGAGTGAAATCACTTGGTACTTGCCTTTATCCGCCTGCCCTATTTTTCTGAACATACTACCGTCTTCCTCCATCCACGTCATTGCAAATGGTAGTATTTGTTTTCTTCTTAAGGCTGCTTACTGCACTTTTTAAACTGGATTTCATTCTTCCTTTTTGTTTGTAATTTAACTATGTTATTCACCATTCAACTCCTGGTTATGAACAATAGCTTTGTGTCAATCGACATGTATCTGTATCTATCTATCTAAAGGTCTGTCTTCTATCTATGTATCTATGTATGTATATATCTATGTATCTATGTATCTATCTATGTATCTATCTATCTATCTTCCTATCAACTATCTATGATGTCTATCATCTATTCAACTATGTACCTATCTATCTCTCTTTAAACTGTCGTCTGTCTACCTATCTATCTATGAAACAATCATCTTTTTGTCTGCCCATCTATCCTTATGTACAGAACAGTTAACAACATAGCCTATGTCTCTTCCCTACATTATGCTTCCAGAAATCTTGCAAGGTAACTAAGCCATAAGGAGAGCACTGAGTTCACCGGTACGCTTTCAGGTAGAGTCAGCAGAGTGTGCTTACAAAACCAGTAAATGGAGGTGAAAGGACTTGAACCCGTATCTTTGTCCTCTGTCCTCTTATACTTCCTGTTCGCTTGGTGACTTTATTTAGCCACATTCAGTGAGTAAGTGATCCCTGAAGACCAAAAGTATCCTTCGTCTGGGCCTGTTGTCGACAGAAAAGTGTACTTGGCCCTTTGCACACCACCATGTTTGAGGGACATTGGCGTGATCGCTGCTGATAGGTGGAGGGACAAATATGAATTAACACCTATTTCTGGACAGGAGCAGTTGTGAACAAAGAGTGTGTTGTGGAGTGAATTGTTTATTTGAGTGTCCAAACTTCCCTCTTTAGGTGGTTATTACTTCTTTACATTCGTGAACATCATAAAAAGCAATGATTATAAATGCCCAGACGCATATTATTACAGCAATTCAGTTGTTGAGGTGAGAGGAAATGAGAAGGAAGTTGCTGCACCACTAAATCTATGCCTGAGCACTGCTGAAACCAAACAAAAAGAATTCACGGTGGCTAGATAGGGCTATTTTCTACTGACTCTCTCTGGGGTCCAAAACAGAATCCATTTCTTTCTTTGTTTCTCAGTTTCACTTGTGTAGTGTACCTGTCCCCGAACCTTCAGCTTGCAGTTTGTCTGTGTCCTTGGATCTCAAGTGAGTCTCCATAAGGGAGCACGTAGGTGGTCTTGAGTTTTCATCAGTTCTTCTAACCCTGTGTCTTTTGATTGGAGCACTCAAAGGCTGTACTTTTATTCTGATATTTGAGAGCTGTGCTCTTACTGCACTTTGGAATTCTTTTTGTTCTCATTAATATACAATCACATGCAGAAAATTATGTTATTCTGTCTACCCTCTTCACCAAGTCACCCCAAATCCCAGTTACAGCCGCTCTCCATCAGCATGTAATAAGATGCTGTAGAATCACTACATGTCTTCTCTGTGTTGTACAGCCCTACCCATGACACCCCACCCTACACATTATACATGCTAATCCTAATGCCCCCATTCTTTTTCCCCGCAATTATTACTCCCTTCCCACAAACCCTACCCAGTCCCTTTCTCTTTGGTAACTGTTAGTCCACTCTCGGGTTCTGTGAGACTGCTGCTGTCTTTTCCTTCAGTTTTTCTTTGTTATCATACTCCACACATGAGTGAAATCATTTGGTACATGTATTTCTTCGCCTGGCCTATTTGACTGAGCATAATACCCTCTAGCTCCATCCACGTTATTGCAAATGATAGGATTTGTTTTCTTCTTATGGCTGCTTACTGCACTTTTTAAACTGGATTTCATTCTTCTTTTTTGTTTGTAGTTTTGCAATGTGCTTTCACCATTGCTCTCCTTGTTATGAGCAGTAGCTTTTTGTTTATCGATATGTACCTATATCTATCTATCTGTCTGTCTATCTATTTACCAATCACTCAATCATTCATCTTTTTGTCTGTCCATCTGTCCATGTGTACAGAACAGTTAACCATATACCCTATATCACTTTCCTGCACTATGCTCCCCAAAATCCTGCAAAGTATCTAGACTGCAGAGGGAGCACTGGGTTCACCGAGACACTTGCAGTTCGAGTCGGCCGCGTGTACTGACAAAACCAGGAAATGGTTGTGCTGGGACTTGAACCCGTGTCTCTATCCTCTGTCCTCTTTCATCTCCTTCTAACTTGCTGTCTTTATTTAGCCACATTCATTGACTAAGGGCTCCCTGAAGATCTCAAGTATCATTCCTCTGGGCCTGTTGTCGACAGAAAAGTAAACTTGTTGGTTTGCTCACCACCATGTTTGAAGGACATCAGCGTGATCACCGCCGATAGGACGGAGGGTCAAATAAAACGGAACACCAATTTCTAGACAGGAGCAGTTGGGAGCTAACAGTGTATTGTGGAGTGACGTTTTTATTTGAGTGTCCAAACTTCCCTCTTTAGGTGGTTATTAGAATTTCACATTCGTGAACATCATAAAATCCACTGATTTCAAAGGCCCAGATGCTTATTATTACAGCAACTCAGTTGTTGAGGTGAGAGAAAATGAGAAGTATGTTGCTGCACCACTAAATCTATGGCTGGGAACTGTTGAAACCAAACAAAAAGAATTCACGGTGGCCAGATAGGGCTATTTTCTGCTGACTGTCTCTGGGGACTCAAACAGAATCCATTTGCTTGATTGTTTGATTTTCCGTTTCACTCGTGTAGGGTACTTGTCCACACACCTTCTGCTTGTAGTTTGTCTGTGTCCTTGAATCTCAAGTGAGTCTCCTGTAAGTAAGCACGTAGGTGTCTTGAGTTTTCATCCCTTCTTTTATTCCTGTGTCTTTTGTTTGCAGCACTCAGTGCCTGACCTTTTATTCTGATGATTCAGAGCTGTGCACTTATTGCACTTAAAGAATATTTTTTATCATTAATCTACAATCACGTGAAGAACATTATGTTTACTATGTTCCCCCCTTCACCAAGTCCCCCCGAAAACCTATTCAGTCACTGTCGATCAGCGTAGTTGGATGCTGTAGACCCCTTCACCATGTCCCCCCCAAAAGTCCCCGTTACAGTCACGGTCCATCAGTGAGTAGTAAGATGCTATATGATCTCTACTAGTCTTCTCTGGGTTGTACAGTACTCCCCATGCACACCCGACCCCGCACCTTATACATGCTAAACTTAATGCCCCCATTCTTTCTCCCCACACTTATCCCTCCCTTCAGACTCACCCTGCCCAGTCCTTTTTCCTTTGGTTACTTTTAGTCAACTCTCGGGTTCTGTGAGTCTGCTGCTGTTTTTTTACTTCAGTTTTTCTTTGTTGTTATACTCCACACATGAGTGAAATCACTTGGTACTTGCCTTTATCCGCCTGCCCTATTTTTCTGAACATACTACCGTCTTCCTCCATCCACGTCATTGCAAATGGTAGTATTTGTTTTCTTCTTAAGGCTGCTTACTGCACTTTTTAAACTGGATTTCATTCTTCCTTTTTGTTTGTAATTTAACTATGTTATTCACCATTCAACTCCTGGTTATGAACAATAGCTTTGTGTCAATCGACATGTATCTGTATCTATCTATCTAAAGGTCTGTCTTCTATCTATGTATCTATGTATGTATATATCTATGTATCTATGTATCTATCTATGTATCTATCTATCTATCTTCCTATCAACTATCTATGATGTCTATCATCTATTCAACTATGTACCTATCTATCTCTCTTTAAACTGTCGTCTGTCTACCTATCTATCTATGAAACAATCATCTTTTTGTCTGCCCATCTATCCTTATGTACAGAACAGTTAACAACATAGCCTATGTCTCTTCCCTACATTATGCTTCCAGAAATCTTGCAAGGTAACTAAGCCATAAGGAGAGCACTGAGTTCACCGGTACGCTTTCAGGTAGAGTCAGCAGAGTGTGCTTACAAAACCAGTAAATGGAGGTGAAAGGACTTGAACCCGTATCTTTGTCCTCTGTCCTCTTATACTTCCTGTTCGCTTGGTGACTTTATTTAGCCACATTCAGTGAGTAAGTGATCCCTGAAGACCAAAAGTATCCTTCGTCTGGGCCTGTTGTCGACAGAAAAGTGTACTTGGCCCTTTGCACACCACCATGTTTGAGGGACATTGGCGTGATCGCTGCTGATAGGTGGAGGGACAAATATGAATTAACACCTATTTCTGGACAGGAGCAGTTGTGAACAAAGAGTGTGTTGTGGAGTGAATTGTTTATTTGAGTGTCCAAACTTCCCTCTTTAGGTGGTTATTACTTCTTTACATTCGTGAACATCATAAAAAGCAATGATTATAAATGCCCAGACGCATATTATTACAGCAATTCAGTTGTTGAGGTGAGAGGAAATGAGAAGGAAGTTGCTGCACCACTAAATCTATGCCTGAGCACTGCTGAAACCAAACAAAAAGAATTCACGGTGGCTAGATAGGGCTATTTTCTACTGACTCTCTCTGGGGTCCAAAACAGAATCCATTTCTTTCTTTGTTTCTCAGTTTCACTTGTGTAGTGTACCTGTCCCCGAACCTTCAGCTTGCAGTTTGTCTGTGTCCTTGGATCTCAAGTGAGTCTCCATAAGGGAGCACGTAGGTGGTCTTGAGTTTTCATCAGTTCTTCTAACCCTGTGTCTTTTGATTGGAGCACTCAAAGGCTGTACTTTTATTCTGATATTTGAGAGCTGTGCTCTTACTGCACTTTGGAATTCTTTTTGTTCTCATTAATATACAATCACATGCAGAAAATTATGTTATTCTGTCTACCCTCTTCACCAAGTCACCCCAAATCCCAGTTACAGCCGCTCTCCATCAGCATGTAATAAGATGCTGTAGAATCACTACATGTCTTCTCTGTGTTGTACAGCCCTACCCATGACACCCCACCCTACACATTATACATGCTAATCCTAATGCCCCCATTCTTTTTCCCCGCAATTATTACTCCCTTCCCACAAACCCTACCCAGTCCCTTTCTCTTTGGTAACTGTTAGTCCACTCTCGGGTTCTGTGAGACTGCTGCTGTCTTTTCCTTCAGTTTTTCTTTGTTATCATACTCCACACATGAGTGAAATCATTTGGTACATGTATTTCTTCGCCTGGCCTATTTGACTGAGCATAATACCCTCTAGCTCCATCCACGTTATTGCAAATGATAGGATTTGTTTTCTTCTTATGGCTGCTTACTGCACTTTTTAAACTGGATTTCATTCTTCTTTTTTGTTTGTAGTTTTGCAATGTGCTTTCACCATTGCTCTCCTTGTTATGAGCAGTAGCTTTTTGTTTATCGATATGTACCTATATCTATCTATCTGTCTGTCTATCTATTTACCAATCACTCAATCATTCATCTTTTTGTCTGTCCATCTGTCCATGTGTACAGAACAGTTAACCATATACCCTATATCACTTTCCTGCACTATGCTCCCCAAAATCCTGCAAAGTATCTAGACTGCAGAGGGAGCACTGGGTTCACCGAGACACTTGCAGTTCGAGTCGGCCGCGTGTACTGACAAAACCAGGAAATGGTTGTGCTGGGACTTGAACCCGTGTCTCTATCCTCTGTCCTCTTTCATCTCCTTCTAACTTGCTGTCTTTATTTAGCCACATTCATTGACTAAGGGCTCCCTGAAGATCTCAAGTATCATTCCTCTGGGCCTGTTGTCGACAGAAAAGTAAACTTGTTGGTTTGCTCACCACCATGTTTGAAGGACATCAGCGTGATCACCGCCGATAGGACGGAGGGTCAAATAAAACGGAACACCAATTTCTAGACAGGAGCAGTTGGGAGCTAACAGTGTATTGTGGAGTGACGTTTTTATTTGAGTGTCCAAACTTCCCTCTTTAGGTGGTTATTAGAATTTCACATTCGTGAACATCATAAAATCCACTGATTTCAAAGGCCCAGATGCTTATTATTACAGCAACTCAGTTGTTGAGGTGAGAGAAAATGAGAAGTATGTTGCTGCACCACTAAATCTATGGCTGGGAACTGTTGAAACCAAACAAAAAGAATTCACGGTGGCCAGATAGGGCTATTTTCTGCTGACTGTCTCTGGGGACTCAAACAGAATCCATTTGCTTGATTGTTTGATTTTCCGTTTCACTCGTGTAGGGTACTTGTCCACACACCTTCTGCTTGTAGTTTGTCTGTGTCCTTGGATCTCAAGTGAGTCTCCTGTAAGTAAGCACGTAGGTGTCTTGAGTTTTCATCCCTTCTTTTATTCCTGTGTCTTTTGTTTGCAGCACTCAGTGCCTGACCTTTTATTCTGATGATTCAGAGCTGTGCACTTATTGCACTTAAAGAATATTTTTTATCATTAATCTACAATCACGTGAAGAACATTATGTTTACTATGCTCCCCCCTTCACCAAGTCCCCCCGAAAAACCTCTTCAGTCTCTGTCGATCATCGTAGTTGGATGCTGTAGACCCCTTCACCATGTCCCAAACAAAAGTCCCCGTTAAAGTCACTGTCCTCAGTGAGTAGTAAGATGTTATATGATCTCTACTAGTCTTCTCTGTGTTGTACAGTACTCCCCATGCTCACCCGACCCCGCGCATTATACATGCTAAACTTAATGCCCCCATTCTTTCTCCCCACACTTATCCCTCCCTTCAGACTCACCCTGCCCAGTCCTTTTTCCTTTGGTTACTTTTAGTCAACCCTCGGGTTCTGTGAGTCTGCTGCTGTTTTTTTACTTCAGTTTTTCTTTGTTGTTATACTCCACACATGAGTGAAATCACTTGGTATTGCCTTTATCCGCCTGCCCTATTTTTCTGAACATACTACCGTCTTGCTCCATCCACGTCATTGCAAATGGTAGTATTTGTTTTCTTCTTAAGGCTGCTTACTGCACTTTTTAACTGGATTTCATTCTTCCTTTTTGTTTGTAGTTTAGCTATTTTATTCACCATTCAACTCCTGGTTATGAACAATAGCTTTGTGTCAATCGACATGTATCTGTGTCTATCTATCTAAATGTCTGTCTGTCTATCTATGTATCTATGTATGTATATATCTATGTATCTATGTATATATCTATGTATTTATCTATCTATCTTCCTATCAACTATCTATGATGTCTATCATCTATTAATCTATGTACCTATCTATCTCTCTTTAACCTGTCGTCTGTCTACCTATCTATCTATGAAACAATCATCTTTTTGTCTGCCCATCCATCCTTATGTACAGAACAGTTAACAACATAGCCTATGTCTCTTCCCTACATTATGCTTCCAGAAATCTTGCAAGGTAACTAAGCCATAAGGAGAGCACTGAGTTCACCGGTACGCTTTCAGGTAGAGTCAGCAGAGTGTGCTTACAAAACCAGTAAATGGAGGTGAAAGGACTTGAACCCGTATCTTTGTCCTCTGTCCTCTTATACTTCCTGCTCGCTTGTTGACTTTATTTAGCCACATTCAGTGAGTAAGTGAACCCTGAAGATCACAAGTATCCTTCATCTGGGCAAGTTGTCGACAGAAAAATTTACTTGGCCCTTTGCACACCACCATGTTTGAGGGACATTGGCGTGATCACTGCTGATAGGTGGAGGGACAAATATGAATTAACACCTATTTCTGGACAGGAGCATTTGGGAACAAAGAGTGTGTTGTGGAGTGAAGTGTTTATTTGACTGTCCAAACTTCCCTCTTTAGGTGGTTATTACTTCTTTACATTCGTGAACATCATAAAAAGCAATGATTATAAATGCCCAGACGCATATTATTACAGCAATTCATTTGTTGAGGTGAGAGGAAATGAGAAGGAAGTTGCTGCAACACTAAATCTATGCCTGAGCACTGCTGAAACCAAACAAAAAGAATTCACGGTGGCTAGATAGGGCTATTATCTACTGACTCTCTCTGGGGTCCAAAACAGAATCCATTTCTTTCTTTGTTTCTCAGTTTCACTTGTGTAGGGTACCTGTCCCCGCCCCTTCAGCTTGTAGTTTGTCTGTGTCCTTGGATCTCAAGTGAGTCTCCATAAGGGAGCACGTAGGTGGTCTTGAGTTTTCATCAGTTCTTCTAACCCTGTGTCTTTCGATTGGAGCACTCAAAGGCTGTACTTTTATTCTGATATTTGAGAGCTGTGCTCTTGCTGCACTTTGAAATTCTTTTTGTTCTCATTAATATACAATCACATGCAGAAAATTATGTTATTCTGTCTACCCTCTTCACCAAGTCACCCCAAATCCCAGTTACAGCCGCTCTCCGTCAGCATGTACTAAGATGCTGTAGAATCACTACATGTCTTCTCTGTGTTGTACAGCCTTACCCATGACACCCCACCCTACACATTATACATGCTAATCCTAATGCCCCCATTCTTTTTCCCCGCACTTATTACACCCTTCCCACAAACCCTACCCAGTCCCTTTCTCTTTGGTAACTGTTAGTCCACTCTCGGGTTCTGTGAGTCTGCTGCTGTCTTTTCCTTCAGTTTTTCTTTGTTATCATACTCCACACATGAGTGAAATCATTTGGTACATGTATTTCTCCGCCTGGCCTATTTGACTGAGCATAGTACCCTATAGCTCCATCCACGTTATTGCAAATGATAGGATTTGTTTTCTTCTTATGGCTGCTTATTGCACTTTTTAAACTGGATTTCATTCTTCTTTTTTGTTTGTAGTTTTGCTATGTGCTTTCACCATTGCTCTCCTTGTTATGAGCAGTAGCATTTTGTTTATCGATATGTACCTATATCTATCTATCTGTCTGTCTATCTATTTATCAATCACTCAATCAATCATATTTTGTCTGTCCATCTGTCCATGTGTACAGAACAGTTAACCATATACCCTATATCACTTTCCTGCACTGTGCTCCCAAATATCCTGCAAAGTATCTAGGCTGCAGAGGGAGCACTGGGTTCACTGAGACACTTGCAGTTCGAGTCGGCCGCGTGTACCTACAAAACCAGGAAATGGTTGTGCTGGGACTTGAACCCGTGTCTCTATCCTCTGTCCTCTTTCATCTCCTTTTAACTTGCTGTCTGTATTTAGCCACATTCATTGACTAAGGGCTACCTGAAGATCTCAAGTATCATTCCTCTGGGCCTGTTGTCGACAGAAAAGTAAACTTGTTGGTTTGCTCACCACCATGTTTGAAGGACATCAGCGTGATCACCGCCGATAGGACGGAGAATCAAATAAAACGGAACACCAATTTCTAGACAGGAGCAGTTGGGAGCTAACAGTGTATTGTGGAGTGACGTGTTTATTTGAGTGTCCAAATTTCCTCTTTAGGTGGTTATTAGATTTTCACATTCGTGAACATCATAAAATCCACTGATTTCAAAGGCCCAGATGCTTATTATTACAGCAACTCAGTTGTTGAGGTGAGAGAAAATGAGAAGTATGTTGCTGCACCACTAAATCTATGGCTGTGAACTGTTGAAACCAAACAAAAAGAATTCACGGTGGCCAGATAGGGCTATTTTCTGCTGACTGTCTCTGGGGACTCAGACAGAATCCATTTGCTTGATTGTTTGATTTTCCGTTTCACTCGTGTAGGGTACTTGTCCACACCTTCGGCTTGTAGTTTGTCTGTGTCCTTGGATCTCAAGTGAGTCTCCTGTAAGTAAGCACGTAGGTGTCTTGAGTATTCATCCCTTCTTTTATCCCTGTGTCTTTTGTTTGCAGCACTCAGTGCCTGACCTTTTATTCTGATGATTCAGAGCTGTGCACTTATTGCACTTAAAGAATATTTTTTATCATTAATCTACAATCACGTGAAGAACATTATGTTTACTATGCTCCCCCCTTCACCAAGTCCCCCCGAAAAACCTCTTCAGTCACTGTCGATCAGCGTAGTTGGATGCTGTAGACCCTTTCACCATGTCCCCAACAAATGTCCCTGTTACAGTCACTGTCCATCAGTGAGTAGTAAGATGCTATATGATCTCTACTAGTCTTCTCTGTTTTGTACAGTAGTCCCATTGCAAACCCGACCACGCGCATTATACATGCTAAACTTAATGCCCCCATTCTTTCTCCCCACACTTATCCCTCCCTTCAGACTCACCCTGCCCAGTCCTTTTTCCTTTGGTTACTTTTAGTCAACTCTCGGGTTCTGTGAGTCTGCTGCTGTTTTTTTACTTCAGTTTTTCTTTCTTGTTATACTCCACACATGAGTGAAATCACTTGGTACTTGCCTTTATCCACCTGCCCTATTTTTCTGAACATACTACCGTCTTCCTCCATCCACGTCATTGCAAATGGTAGTATTTGTTTTCTTCTTAAGGCTGCTTACTGCACTTTTTAAACTGGATTTCATTCTTCCTTTTTGTTTGTAGTTTAGCTATTTTATTCACCATTCAACTCCTGGTTATGAACAATAGCTTTGTGTCAATCGACATGTATCTGTATCTATCTATCTAAAGGTCTGTCTGTCTATCTATGTATCTAAGTATGTATATATCTATGTATCTATGTATCTATCTATGTATCTATTTATCTATCTTCCTATCATCTATCTATGATGTCTATCATCTATTAATCTATGTACCTATCTATCTATCTTTCACCTGTCGTCTGTCTACCTATCTAACTATGAAAGAATCATCTTTTTGTCTGCCCATCTATAATTATGTACAGAACAGTTAACAACATAGCCTATGTCTCTTCCCTACATTATGCTTCCAGAAACCTTGCAAGGTAACTAAGCCATAAGGAGAGCACTGTGTTCAACGATACGCTTTCAGGTAGATTCAACAGAGTGTGCTTACAAAACCAGTAAATGGAGGTGAAAGGACTTGAACCCGTATTTTTGTCCTCTGTTCTCTTATACTTCCTGCTCGCTTGGTGACTTTATTTAGCCACACTCAGTGAGTAAGTGATCCCTGAAGACCACAAGTATCCTTCGTCTGGGCCTGTTGTCGACAGAAAAGTGTACTTGGCCTTTTGCACACCACCATGTTTGAGGGACATTGGTGTTATCACTGCTGATAGGTGGAGGGACAAATATGAATTAACACCTATTTCTGGACAGGAGCAGTTGTGAACAAAGAGTGTGTTGTGGAGTGAATTGTTTGAGTGTCCAAACTTCCCTCTTTAGGTGGTTATTACTTCTTTACATTCGTGAACATCATAAAAAGCAATGATTATAAATGCCCAGACGCATATTATTACAGCAATTCATTTGTTGAGGTGAGAGGAAATGAGAAGGAAGTTGCTGCAACACTAAATCTATGCCTGAGCACTGCTGAAACCAAACAAAAAGAATTCACGGTGGCTAGATAGGGCTATTTTCTACTGACTCTCTCTGGGGTCCAAAACAGAATCCATTTCTTTCTTTGTTTCTCAGTTTCACTTGTGTAGGGTACCTGTCCCCGCCCCTTCAGCTTGTAGTTTGTCTGTGTCCTTGGATCTCAAGTGAGTCTCCAGTAAGGGAGCACGTAGGTGGTCTTGAGTTTTCATCAGTTCTTCTAACCCTGTGTCTTTTGATTGGAGCACTCAAAGGCTGTACTTTTATTCTGATATTTGAGAGCTGTGCTCTTACTGCACTTTGAAATCCTTTTTGTTCTCATTAATGTACAATCACATGCAGAAAATTATGTTATTCTGTCTACCCTCTTCACCAAGTCACCCCAAATCCCAGTTACAGCCGCTCTCCGTCAGCATGTACTAAGATGCTGTAGAATCACTACATGTCTTCTCTGTGTTGTACAGCCCTACCCATGACACCCCACCCTACACATGATACATGCTAATCCTAATGCCCCCATTCTTTTTCCCCGCACTTATTACTCCCTTCCCACAAACCCTACCCAGTCCCTTTCTCTTTGGTAACTGTTAGTCCACTCTCGGGTTCTGTGAGTCTGCTGCTGTCTTTTCCTTCAGTTTTTCTTTGTTATCATACTCCACACATGAGTGAAATCATTTGGGACATGTATTTCTCCGCCTGGCCTATTTGACTGAGCATAATACCCTCTAGCTCCATCCACGTTATTGCAAATGATAGGATTTGTTTTCTTCTTATGGCTGCTTATTGCACTTTTTAAACTGGATTTCATTCTTCTTTTTTGTTTGTAGTTTTGCTATGTGCTTTCACCATTGCTCTCCTTGTTATGAGCAGTAGCTTTTTGTTTATCGATATGTACCTATATCTATCTATCTGTCTGTCTATCTATTTACCAATCACTCAATCAATCATCTTTTTGTCTGTCCATCTGTCCATGTGTACAGAACAGTTAACCATATACCCTATATCACTTTCCTGCACTATGCTCCCAAAAATCCTGCAATGTATCTAGGCTGCAGAGGGAGCACTGGGTTCACCGAGACTCTTGCAGTTCGAGACGGCCGCGTGTACCGACAACACCAGGAAATGGTTGTGCTGGACTTGAACCCGTGTCTCTATCCTCTGTCCTCTTTCATCTCCTTCTAACTTGCTGTCTTTATTTAGCCACATTCATTGACTAAGGGCTCCCTGAAGTTCTCAAGTATCATTCCTCTGGAACTGTTGTCGACAGAAAAGTAAACTTGTTGCTTTGCTCACCACCATGTTTGAAGGACATCAGCGTGATCACCGCCGATAGGACGGAGGGTCAAATAAAACGGAACACCAATTTCTAGACAGGAGCAGTTGGGAGCTAACAGTGTATTGTGGAGTGACGTGTTTATTTGAGTGTCCAAACTTCCCTCTTTAGGTGGTTATTAGATTTTCACATTCGTGAACATCATAAAATCCACTGATTTCAAAGGTCCAGATGCTTATTATTACAGCAACTCAGTTGTAGAAGTGAGAGAAAATGAGAAGTATGCTGCTGCACCACTAAATCTATGGCTGTGAACTGTTGAAACCAAACAAAAAGAATTCACGGTGGCCAGATAGGGCTATTTTCTGCTGACTGTCTCTGGGGACTCAAACAGAATCAATTTGCTTGATTGTTTGATTTTCCGTTTCACTCGTGTAGGGTACTTGTCCACACACCTTCGGCTTGTAGTTTGTCTGTGTCCTTGGATCTCAAGTGAGTCTCCTGTAAGTAAGCAGGTAGGTGTCTAGAGTTTTCATCCCTTCTTTTATCCCTGTGTCTTTTGTTTGCAGCACTCAGTGCCTGACCTTTTATTCTGATGATTCAGAGCTGTGCACTTACTGCACTTAAAGAATATTTTTTAACATTAATCTACATTCAAGTGAAGAACATTATGTTTACTATGCTCCCCCCTTCACCAAGTCCCCCCGAAAAACCTCTTCAGTCACTGTCGATCACCTTAGTTAAATTCTGTAGACCCCTTCACCATGTCCCCCACAAAAGTCCCCGTTAAAGTCACTGTCCTCAGTGAGTAGTAAGATGCTATATGATCTCTACTAGTCTTCTCTGTGTTGTACAGTACTCCCCATGCACACCCGACCCCGCGCATTATACATGCTAAACTTAATGCCCCCATTCTTTCTCCCCACACTTATCCCTCCCTACAGACTCACCATGACCAGTCCTTTTTCCTTTGGTTACTTTTAGACAACCCTCGGGTTCTGTGAGTCTGCTGCTGTTTTTTTACTTCAGTTTTTCTTTGTTGTTATACTCCACACATGAGTGAAATCACTTGGTATTGCCTTTATCCGCCTGCCCTATTTTTCTGAACATACTACCATCTTGCTCCATCCACGTCATTGCAAATGGTAGTATTTGTTTTCTTCTTAAGGCTGCTTACTGCACTTTTTAACTGGATTTCATTCTTCCTTTTTGTTTGTAGTTTAGCTATGTTATTCACCATTCAACTCCTGGTTATGAACAATAGCTTTGTGTCAATCGACATGTATCTGTGTCTATCTATCTAAAGGTCTGTCTGTCTATCTATGTATCTATGTATGTATATATCTATGTATCTATGTATATATCTATGTATTTATCTATCTATCTTCCTATCAACTATCTATGATGTCTATCATCTATTAATCTATGTACCTATCTATCTCTCTTTAACCTGTCGTCTGTCTACCTATCTATCTATGAAACAATCATCTTTTTGTCTGCCCATCTATCCTTATGTACAGAACAGTTAACAACATAGCCTATGTCTCTTCCCTACATTAGGCTTCCAGAAATCTTGCAAGGTAACTAAGCCATAAGGAGAGCACTGAGTTCACCGGTACGCTTTCAGGTAGAGTCAGCAGAGTGTGCTTACAAAACCAGTAAATGGAGGTGAAAGGACTTGAACCCGTATCTTTGTCCTCTGTCCTCTTATACTTCCTGCTCGCTTGTTGACTTTATTTAGCCACATTCAGTGAGTAAGTGATCCCTGAAGACCACAAGTATCCTTCGTCTGGGCAAGTTGTCGACAGAAAAGTGTACTTGGCACTTTGCACACCACCATGTTTGAGGGACATTGGCGTGATCACTGCTGATAGGTGGAGGGACAAATATGAATTAACACCTATTTCTGGACAGGAGCATTTGGGAACAAAGAGTGTGTTGTGGAGTGAAGTGTTTATTTGAGTGTCCAAACTTCCCTCTTTAGGTGGTTATTACTTCTTTACATTCGTGAACATCATAAAAAGCAATGATTATAAATGCCCAGACGCATATTATTACAGCAATTCATTTGTTGAGGTGAGAGGAAATGAGAAGGAAGTTGCTGCAACACTAAATCTATGCCTGAGCACTGCTGAAACCAAACAAAAAGAATTCACGGTGGCTAGATAGGGCTATTATCTACTGACTCTCTCTGGGGTCCAAAACAGAATCCATTTCTTTCTTTGTTTCTCAGTTTCACTTGTGTAGGGTACCTGTCCCCGCCCCTTCAGCTTGTAGTTTGTCTGTGTCCTTGGATCTCAAGTGAGTCTCCAGTAAGGGAGCACGTAGGTGGTCTTGAGTTTTCATCAGTTCTTCTAACCCTGTGTCTTTCGATTGGAGCACTCAAAGGCTGTACTTTTATTCTGATATTTGAGAGCTGTGCTCTTGCTGCACTTTGAAATTCTTTTTGTTCTCATTAATATACAATCACATGCAGAAAATTATGTTATTCTGTCTACCCTCTTCACCAAATCACCCCAAATCACAGTTACAGCCGCTCTCCGTCAGCATGTACTAAGATGCTGTAGAATCACTACATGTCTTCTCTGTGTTGTACAGCCCTACCCATGACACCCCACCCTACACATTATACATGCTAATCCTAATGCCCCCATTCTTTTTCCCCGCACTTATTACTCCCTTCCCACAAACCCTACCCAGTCCCTTTCTCTTTGGTAACTGTTAGTCCACTCTCGGGTTCTGTGAGTCTGCTGCTGTCTTTTCCTTCAGTTTTTCTTTGTTATCATACTCCACACATGAGTGAAATCATTTGGTACATGTATTTCTCCGCCTGGCCTATTTGACTGAGCATAATACCCTCTAGCTCCATCCACGTTATTGCAAATGATAGGATTTGTTTTCTTCTTATGGCTGCTTATTGCACTTTTTAAACTGGATTTCATTCTTCTTTTTTGTTTGTAGTTTTGCTATGTGCTTTCACCATTGCTCTCCTTGTTATGAGCAGTAGCTTTTTGTTTATCGATATGTACCTATATCTATCTATCTGTCTGTCTATCTATTTACCAATCACTCAATCAATCATCTTTTTGTCTGTCCATCTGTCCATGTGTACAGAACAGTTAACCATATACCCTATATCACTTTCCTGCACTGTGCTCCCAAAAATCCTGCAAAGTATCTAGGCTGCAGAGGGAGCACTGGGTTCACCGAGACACTTGCAGTTCGAGTCGGCCGCGTGTACCTACAAAACCAGGAAATGGTTTTGCTGGGACTTGAACCCGTGTCTCTATCCTCTATCCTCTTTCATCTAATTCTAACTTGCTGTCTGTATTTAGCCACATTCATTGACTAATAGCTACCTGAAGATCTCAAGTATCATTCCTCTGGGCCTGTTGTCGACAGAAAAGTAAACTTGTTGGTTTGCTCACCACCATGTTTGAAGGACATCAGCGTGATCACCGCCGATAGGACGGAGGGTCAAATAAAACGGAACACCAATTTCTAGACAGGAGCAGTTGGGAGCTAACAGTGTATTGTGGAGTGACGTGTTTATTTGAGTGTCCAAATTTCCTCTTTAGGTGGTTATTACATTTTCACATTCGTGAACATCATAAAATCCACTGATTTCAAAGGCCCAGATGCTTATTATTACAGCAACTCAGTTGTTGAGGTGAGAGAAAATGAGAAGTATGTTGCTGCACCACTAAATCTATGGCTGGGAACTGTTGAAACCAAACAAAAAGAATTCACGGTGGCCAGATAGGGCTATTTTCTGCTGACTGTCTCTGGGAACTCAGACAGAATCCATTTGCTTGATTGTTTGATTTTCCGTTTCACTCGTGTAGGGTACTTGTCCACACACCTTCGGCTTGTAGTTTGTCTGTGTCCTTGGATCTCAAGTGAGTCTCCTGTAAGTAAGCACGTAGGTGTCTTGAGTATTCATCCCTTCTTTTATCCCTGTGTCTTTTGTTTGCAGCACTCAGTGCCTGACCTTTTATTCTGATGATTCAGAGCTGTGCACTTATTGCACTTAAAGAATATTTTTTATCATTAATCTACAATCACGTGAAGAACATTATGTTTACTATGCTCCCCCCTTCACCAAGTCCCCCCGAAAAACCTCTTCAGTCACTGTCGATCAGCGTAGTTGGATGCTGTAGACCCCTTCACCATGTCACCAACAAATGTCCCCGTTACAGTCACTGTCCATCAGTGAGTAGTAAGATGCTATATGATCTCTACTAGTCTTCTCTGTTTTGTACAGTACTCCCATTGCACACCCGACCATGCACATTATACATGCTAAACTTAATGCCCCCATTCTTTCTCCCCACACTTATCCCTCCCTTCAGACTCACCCTGCCCAGTCCTTTTTCCTTTGTTTACTTTTAGTCAACTCTCGGGTTCTGTGAGTCTGCTGCTGTTTTTTCACTTCAGTTTTTCTTTGTTGTTATACTCCACACATGAGTGAAACCACTTTGTACTTGCCTTTATCCACCTGCCCTATTTTTCTGAACATTCTACCATCTTGCTCCATCCACGTCATTGCAAATGGTAGTATTTGTTTTCTTCTTAAGGCTGCTTACTGCACTTTTTAAACTGGATTTCATTCTTCCTTTTTGTTTGTAGTTTAGCTATTTTATTCACCATTCAACTCCTGGTTATGAACAATAGCTTTGTGTCAATCGACATGTATCTGTATCTATCTATCTAAAGGTCTGTCTGTCTATCTATGTATCTAAGTATGTATATATCTATGTATCTATGTATCTATCTATGTATCTATTTATCTATCTTCCTATCATCTATCTATGATGTCTATCATCTATTAATCTATGTACCTATCTATCTATCTTTCACCTGTCGTCTGTCTACCTATCTAACTATGAAAGAATCATCTTTTTGTCTGCCCATCTATAATTATGTACAGAACAGTTAACAACATAGCCTATGTCTCTTCCCTACATTATGCTTCCAGAAACCTTGCAAGGTAACTAAGCCATAAGGAGAGCACTGTGTTCACCGATACGCTTTCAGGTAGATTCAACAGAGTGTGCTTACAAAACCAGTAAATGGAGGTGAAAGGACTTGAACCCGTATTTTTGTCCTCTGTCCTCTTATACTTCCTGCTCGCTTGGTGACTTTATTTAGCCACATTCAGTGAGTAAGTGATCCCTGAAGACCACAAGTATCCTTCGTCTGGGCCTGTTGTCGACAGAAAAGTGTACTTGGCCTTTTGCACACCACCATGTTTGAGGGACATTGGCGTTATCACTGCTGATAGGTGGAGGGACAAATATGAATTAACACCTATTTCTGGACAGGAGCAGTTGGGAACAAAGAGTGTGTTGTGGAGTGAAGTGTTTATTTGAGTGTCCAAACTTCCCTCTTTAGGTGGTTATTACATCTTTACATTCGTGAACATCATAAAAAGCAATGATTATAAATGCCCAGACGCATATTATTACAGCAATTCATTTGTTGAGGTGAGAGGAAATGAGAAGGAAGTTGCTGCAACACTAAATCTATGCCTGAGCACTGCTGAAACCAAACAAAAAGAATTCACGGTGGCTAGATAGGGCTATTTTCTACTGACTCTCTCTGGGGTCCAAAAGAGAATCCATTTCTTTCTTTGTTTCTCAGGTTCACTTGTGTAGGGTACCTGTCCCCGCCCCTTCAGCTTGTAGTTTGTCTGTGTCCTTGGATCTCAAGTGAGTCTCCAGTAAGGGAGCACGTAGGAGGTCTTGAGTTTTCATCAGTTCTTCTAACCCTGTGTCTTTTGATTGGAGCACTCAAAGGCTGTACTTTTATTCTGATATTTGAGAGCTGTGCTCTTAGTGCACTTTGAAATCCTTTTTGTTCTCATTAATATACAATCACATGCAGAAAATTATGTTATTCTGTCTACACTCTTCACCAAGTCAACCCAAATCCCAGTTACAGCCGCTCTCCGTCAGCATGTACTAAGATGCTGTAGAATCACTACATGTCTTCTCTGTGTTGTACAGCCCTACCCATGACACCCCACCCTACACATTATACATGCTAATCCTAATGCCCCCATTCTTTTTCCCCGCACTTATTACTCCCTTCCCACAAACCCTACCCAGTCAGTTTCTCTTTGGTAACTGTCAGTCCAATCTCGGGTTCTGTGAGTCTGCTGCTGTCTTTTCCTTCAGTTTTTCTTTGTTATCATACTCCACACATGAGTGAAATCATTTGGTACATGTATTTCTCCGCCTGGCCTATTTGACTGAGCATAATACCCTCTAGCTCCATCCACGTTATTGCAAATGATAGGATTTGTTTTCTTCTTATGGCTGCTTACTGCACTTTTTAAACTGGATTTCATCCTTCTTTTTTGTTTGTAGTTTTGCTATGTGCTTTCACCATTGCTCTCCTTGTTATGAGCAGTAGCTTTTTGTTTATCGATATGTACCTATATCTATCTATCTGTCTGTCTATCTATTTACCAATCACTCAATCAATCATCTTTTTGTCTGTCCATGTGTACAGATCAGTTAACCATATACCCTATATCACTTTCCTGCACTATGCTCCCAAAAATCCTGCAAAGTATCTAGGCTGCAGAGGGAGCACTGGGTTCACCGAGACACTTGCAGTTCGAGTCGGCCGCGTGTACTGACAAAACCAGGAAATGGTTGTGCTGGGACTTGAACCCGTGTCTCTATCCTCTGTCCTCTTTCATCTCCTTCTAACTTGCTGTCTGTATTTAGCCACATTCATTGACTAAGTGCTCCCTGAAGATCTCAAGTATCATTCCTCTGGGCCTGTTGTCGACAGAAAAGTCAACTTGTTGCTTCGCTCACCACCATGTTTGAAGGACATCAGCGTGATCACCACCGATAGGACGGAGGGTCAACTAAAATGGAACACCAATTTCTAGACAGGAGCAGTTGTGAGCTAACAGTGTGTTGTGGAGTGACGTGTTTATTTGAGTGTCCAAACTTCCCTCTTTAGGTGGTTATTAGATTTTCACATTCGTGAACATCATAAAATCCACTGATTTCAAAGGCCCAGATGCTTATTATTACAGCAACTCAGTTGTTGAGGTGAGAGAAAATGAGAAGTATGTTGCTGCACCACTAAATCTATGGCTGGGAACTGTTGAAACCAAACAAAAAGAATTCACGGTGGCCAGATAGGGCTATTTTCTGCTGACTGTCTCTGGGGACTCAGACAAAATCCATTTGCTTGATTGTTTGATTTTCCGTTTCACTCGTGTAGGGTACTTGTCCACACACCTTCGGCTTGTAGTTTGTCTGTGTCCTTGGATCTCAAGTGAGTCTCCTGTAAGTAAGCACGTAGGTGTCTTGAGTATTCATCCCTTCTTTTATCCCTGTGTCTTTTGTTTGCAGCACTCAGTGCCTGACCTTTTATTCTGATGATTCAGAGCTGTGCACTTATTGCACTTAAAGAATATTTTTTATCATTAATCTACAATCACGTGAAGAACATTATGTTTACTATGTTCCCCCCTTCACCAAGTCCCTCAAAAAACCTCTTCAGTCACTGTCGATCAGCGTAGTTGGATGCTGTAGACCCCTTCACCATGTCCCCCCCAAAAGTCCCCGTTACAGTCACTGTCCATCAGTGAGTAGTAAGATGCTATATGATCTCTACTAGTCTTCTCTGTGTTGTACAGTACTCCCATTGCACACCCGAACACGCGCATTATACATGCTAAACTTAATGCCCCCATTCTTTCTCCCCACACTTATCCCTCCCTTCAGACTCACCCTGCCCAGTCCTTTTTCCTTTGGTTACTTTTAGTCAACTCTCGGGTTCTGTGAGTCTGCTGCTGTTTTTTTACTTCAGTTTTTCTTTGTTGTTATACTCCACACATGAGTGAAATCACTTGGTACTTGCCTTTATCCGCCTGCCCTATTTTTCTGAACATACTACCGTCTTGCCCCATCCACGTCATTGCAAATGGTAGTATTTGTTTTCTTCTTAAGGCTGCTTACTGCACTTTTTAAACTGGATTTCATTCTTCCTTTTTGTTTGTAGTTTAGCTATGTTATTCACCATTCAACTCCTGGTTATGAACAATAGCTTTGTGTCAATCGACATGTATCTGTATCTATCTATCTAAAGGTCTGTCTGTCTATCTATGTATCTATGTATGTATATATCTATGTATCTATGTATCTATCTATGTATCTATCTATCTATCTTCCTATCAACTATCTATGATGTCTATCATCTATTCAACTATGTACCTATCTATCTCTCTTTAAACTGTCGTCTGTCTACCTATCTATCTATGAAACAATCATCTTTTTGTCTGCCCATCTATCCTTATGTACAGAACAGTTAACAACATAGCCTATGTCTCTTCCCTACATTATGCTTCCAGAAATCTTGCAAGGTAACTAAGCCATAAGGAGAGCACTGAGTTCACCGGTACGCTTTCAGGTAGAGTCAGCAGAGTGTGCTTACAAAACCAGTAAATGGAGGTGAAAGGACTTGAACCCGTATCTTTTTCCTCTGTCCTCTTATACTTCCTGATCGCTTGGTGACTTTATTTAGCCACATTCAGTGAGTAAGTGATCCCTGAAGACCAAAAGTATCTTTCGTCTGGGCCTGTTGTCGACAGAAAAGTGTACTGGGCCCTTTGCACACCACCATGTTTGAGGGACATTGGCGTGATCACTGCTGATAGGTGGAGGGACAAATATGAATTAACACCTATTTCTGGACAGGAGCAGTTGTGAACAAAGAGTGTGTTGTGGAGTGAATTGTTTATTTGAGTGTCCAAACTTCCCTCTTTAGGTGGTTATTACTTCTTTACATTCGTGAACATCATAAAAAGCAATGATTATAAATGCCCAGACGCATATTATTACAGCAATTCATTTGTTGAGGTGAGAGGAAATGAGAAGGAAGTTGCTGCACCACTAAATCTATGCCTGAGCACTGCTGAAACCAAACAAAAAGAATTCACGGTGGCTAGATAGGGCTATTTTCTACTGACTCTCTCTGGGGTCCAAAACAGAATCCATTTCTTTCTTTGTTTCTCAGTTTCACTTGTGTAGTGTACCTGTCCCCGCACCTTCAGCTTGTAGTTTGTCTGTGTCCTTGGATATCAAGTGAGTCTCCATAAGGGAGCACGTAGGTGGTCTTGAGTTTTCATCAGTTCTTCTAACCCTGTGTCTTTTGATTGGAGCACTCAAAGGCTGTACTTTTATTCTGATATTTGAGAGCTGTGCTCTTACTGCACTTTGGAATTCTTTTTGTTCTCATTAATATACAATCACATGCAGAAAATTATGTTATTCTGTCTACCCTCTTCACCAAGTCACCCCAAATCCCAGTTACAGCCGCTCTCCATCAGCATGTAATAAGATGCTGTAGAATCACTACATGTCTTCTCTGTGTTGTACAGCCCTACCCATGAGACCCCACCCTACACATTATACATGCTAATCCTAATGCCCCCATTCTTTTTCCCCGCACTTATTACTCCCTTCCCACAAACCTTACGCAGTCCCTTTCTCTTTGGTAACTGTTAGTCCACTCTCGGGTTCTGTGAGACTGCTGCTGTCTTTTCCTTCAGTTTTTCTTTGTTATCATACTCCACACATGAGTGAAATCATTTGGTACATGTATATCTCCGCCTGGCCTATTTGACTGAGCATAATACCCTCTAGCTCCATCCACGTTATTGCAAATGATAGGATTTGTTTTCTTCTTATGGCTGCTTACTGCACTTTTTAAACTGGATTTCATTCTTCTTTTTTGTTTGTAGTTTTGCTATGTGCTTTCACCATTGCTCTCCTTGTTATGAGCAGTAGCTTTTTGTTTATCGATATGTACCTATATCTATCTATCTGTCTGTCTATCTATTTACCAATCACTCAATCAATCATCTTTTTGTCTGTCCATCTGTCCATTTGTACAGAACTGTTAACCATATAGCCTATATCACTTTCCTGCACTATGCTCCCAAAAATCCTGCAAAGTATCTAGGCTGCAGAGGGAGCACTGGGTTCACCGAGACACTTGCAGTTCGAGTCGGCCGCGTGTACCTACAAAACCAGGAACTGGTTGTGCTGGGACTTGAACCCGTGTCTCTATCCTCTGTCCTCTTTCATCTCCTTCTAACTTGCTGTCTTTATTTAGCCACATTCATTGACTAAGGGCTCCCTGAAGATCTCAAGTATCATTCCTCTGGGCCTGTTGTCGACAGAAAAGTAAACTTGTTGCTTTGCTCACCACCATGTTTGAAGGACATCAGCGTGATCACCGCCGATAGGACGGAGGGTCAAATAAAACGGAACACCAATTTCTAGACAGGAGCAGTTGGGAGCTAACAGTGTATTGTGGAGTGACGTGTTTATTTGAGTGTCCAAACTTCCCTCTTTAGGTGGTTATTAGAATTTCACATTCGTGAACATCATAAAATCCACTGATTTCAAAGGCCCAGATGCTTATTATTACAGCAACTCAGTTGTTGAGGTGAGAGAAAATGAGAAGTATGTTGCTGCACCACTAAATCTATGGCTGGGAACTGTTGAAACCAAACAAAAAGAATTCACGGTGGCCAGATAGGGCTATTTTCTGCTGACTGTCTCTGGGGACTCAAACAGAATCCATTTGCTTGATTGTTTGATTTTCCGTTTCACTCGTGTAGGGTACTTGTCCACACACCTTCGGCTTGTAGTTTGTCTGTGTCCTTGGATCTCAAGTGAGTCTCCTGTAAGTAAGCACGTAGGTGTCTTGAGTATTCATCCCTTCTTTTATCCCTGTGTCTTTTGTTTGCAGCACTCAGTGCCTGACCTTTTATTCTGATGATTCAGAGCTGTGCACTTATTGCACTTAAAGAATATTTTTTATCATTAATCTACAATCACGTGAAGAACATTATGTTTACTATGCTCCCCCCTTCACCAAGTCCCCCCGAAAAACCTCTTCAGTCACTGTCGATCATCGTAGTTGGATGCTGTAGACCCCTTCACCATGTCCCCCCCAAAAGTCCCCGTTACAGTCACTGTCCATCAGTGAGTAGTAAGATGCTATATGATCTCTACTAGTCTTCTCTGTGTTGTACAGTACTCCCATTGCACACCCGACCACGCACATTATACATGCTAAACTTAATGCCCCCATTCTTTCTCCCCACACTTATCCCTCCCTTCAGACTCACCCTGCCCAGTCCTTTTTCCTTTGGTTACTTTTAGTCAACTCTCGGGTTCTGTGAGTCTGCTGCTGTTTTTTTACTTCAGTTTTTCTTTGTTGTTATACTAAACACATGAGTGAAATCACTTGGTACTTGCCTTATCCTCCTACCCTATTTTTCTGAACATACTACCGTCTTGCTCCATCCACGTCGTTGCAAATGGTAGTATTTGTTTTCTTCTTAAGGTTGCTTACTGCACTTTTTAAACTGGATTTCATTCTTCCTTTTTGTTTGTAGTTTAGCTATGTTATTCACCATTCAACTCCTGGTTATGAACAATAGCTTTGTGTCAATCGACATGTATCTGTATCTATCTATCTAAAGGTCTGTCTGTTTATCTATGTATCTATGTATGTATATATCTATGTATCTATGTATCTAACTATGTATCTATTTATCTATCTTCCTATCATCTATCTATGATGTCTATCATCTATTAATCTATGTACCTATCTATCTATCTTTCACCTGTCGTCTGTCTACCTATCTAACTATGAAAGAATCATCTTTTTGTCTGCCCATCTATAATTATGTACAGAACAGTTAACAACATAGCCTATGTCTGTTCCCTACATTATGCTTCCAGAAACCTTGCAAGGTAACTAAGCCATAAGGAGAGGACTGTGTTCACCGATACGCTTTCAGGTAGAGTCAGCAGAGTGTGATTACAAAACCAGTAAATGGAGATGAAAGGACTTGAAGCCGTATTTTTGTCCTCTGTCCTCTTATAATTCCTGCTCGCTTGGTGACTTTATTTAGCCACATTCAGTGAGTAAGTGATCCCTGAAGACCACAAGTATCCTTCGTCTGGGCCTGTTGTCGACAGAAAAGTGTACTTGGCCTTTTTCACACCACCATGTTTGAGGGACATTGGCGTGATCACTGCAGATAGGTGGAGGGACAACTACGAATTAACACCTATTTCTGGACAGGAGCAGTTGGGAACAAAGAGTGTGTTGTGGAGTGAAGTGTTTATTTGAGTGTCCAAACTTCCCTCTTTAGGTGGTTATTACTTCTTTACATTCGTGAACATCATAAAAAGCTATGATTATAAATGCCCAGACGCATATTATTACAGCAATTCATTTGTTGAGGTGAGAGGAAATGAGAAGGAAGTTGCTGCAACACTAAATCTATGCCTGAGCACTGCTGAAACCAAACAAAAAGAATTCACGGTGGCTAGATAGGGCTATTTTCTACTGACTCTCTCTGGGGTCCAAAAGAGAATCCATTTCTTTCTTTGTTTCTCAGTTTCACTTGTGTATGGTACCTGTCCCCGCCCCTTCAGCTTGTAGTTTGTCTGTGTCGTTGGATCTCAAGTGAGTCTCCAGTAAGGGAGCACGTAGGTGGTCTTGAGTTTTCATCAGTTCTTCTAACCCTGTGTCTTTTGATTGGAGCACTCAAAGGCTGTACTTTTATTCTGATATTTGAGAGCTGTGCTCTTACTGCACTTTGAAATCCTTTTTGTTCTCATTAATGTACAATCACATGCAGAAAATTATGTTATTCTGTCTACCCTCTTCACCAAGTCACCCCAAATCCCAGTTACAGCCGCTCTCCGTCAGCATGTACTAAGATGCTGTAGAATCACTACATGTCTTCTCTGTGTTGTACAGCCCTACCCATGACACCCCACCCTACACATGATACATGCTAATCCTAATGCCCCCATTCTTTGTCCCCGCACTTATTACTCCCTTCCCACAAACCTTACGCAGTCCCTTTCTCTTTGGTAACTGTTAGTCCACTCTCGGGTTCTGTGAGACTGCTGCTGTCTTTTCCTTCAGTTTTTCTTTGTTATCATACTCCACACATGAGTGAAATCATTTGGTACATGTATATCTCCGCCTGGCCTATTTGACTGAGCATAATACCCTCTAGCTCCATCCACGTTATTGCAAATGATAGGATTTGTTTTCTTCTTATGGCTGCTTACTGCACTTTTTAAACTGGATTTCATTCTTCTTTTTTGTTTGTAGTTTTGCTATGTGCTTTCACCATTGCTCTCCTTGTTATGAGCAGTAGCTTTTTGTTTATCGATATGTACCTATATCTATCTATCTGTCTGTCTATCTATTTACCAATCACTCAATCAATCATCTTTTTGTCTGTCCATCTGTCCATTTGTACAGAACTGTTAACCATATAGCCTATATCACTTTCCTGCACTATGCTCCCAAAAATCCTGCAAAGTATCTAGGCTGCAGAGGGAGCACTGGGTTCACCGAGACACTTGCAGTTCGAGTCGGCCGCGTGTACCTACAAAACCAGGAACTGGTTGTGCTGGGACTTGAACCCGTGTCTCTATCCTCTGTCCTCTTTCATCTCCTTCTAACTTGCTGTCTTTATTTAGCCACATTCATTGACTAAGGGCTCCCTGAAGATCTCAAGTATCATTCCTCTGGGCCTGTTGTCGACAGAAAAGTAAACTTGTTGCTTTGCTCACCACCATGTTTGAAGGACATCAGCGTGATCACCGCCGATAGGACGGAGGGTCAAATAAAACGGAACACCAATTTCTAGACAGGAGCAGTTGGGAGCTAACAGTGTATTGTGGAGTGACGTGTTTATTTGAGTGTCCAAACTTCCCTCTTTAGGTGGTTATTAGAATTTCACATTCGTGAACATCATAAAATCCACTGATTTCAAAGGCCCAGATGCTTATTATTACAGCAACTCAGTTGTTGAGGTGAGAGAAAATGAGAAGTATGTTGCTGCACCACTAAATCTATGGCTGGGAACTGTTGAAACCAAACAAAAAGAATTCACGGTGGCCAGATAGGGCTATTTTCTGCTGACTGTCTCTGGGGACTCAAACAGAATCCATTTGCTTGATTGTTTGATTTTCCGTTTCACTCGTGTAGGGTACTTGTCCACACACCTTCGGCTTGTAGTTTGTCTGTGTCCTTGGATCTCAAGTGAGTCTCCTGTAAGTAAGCACGTAGGTGTCTTGAGTATTCATCCCTTCTTTTATCCCTGTGTCTTTTGTTTGCAGCACTCAGTGCCTGACCTTTTATTCTGATGATTCAGAGCTGTGCACTTATTGCACTTAAAGAATATTTTTTATCATTAATCTACAATCACGTGAAGAACATTATGTTTACTATGCTCCCCCCTTCACCAAGTCCCCCCGAAAAACCTCTTCAGTCACTGTCGATCATCGTAGTTGGATGCTGTAGACCCCTTCACCATGTCCCCCCCAAAAGTCCCCGTTACAGTCACTGTCCATCAGTGAGTAGTAAGATGCTATATGATCTCTACTAGTCTTCTCTGTGTTGTACAGTACTCCCATTGCACACCCGACCACGCGCATTATACATGCTAAACTTAATGCCCCCATTCTTTCTCCCCACACTTATCCCTCCCTTCAGACTCACCCTGCCCAGTCCTTTTTCCTTTGGTTACTTTTAGTCAACTCTCGGGTTCTGTGAGTCTGCTGCTGTTTTTTTACTTCAGTTTTTCTTTGTTGTTATACTAAACACATGAGTGAAATCACTTGGTACTTGCCTTATCCTCCTGCCCTATTTTTCTGAACATACTACCGTCTTGCTCCATCCACGTCGTTGCAAATGGTAGTATTTGTTTTCTTCTTAAGGCTGCTTACTGCACTTTTTAAACTGGATTTCATTCTTCCTTTTTGTTTGTAGTTTAGCTATGTTATTCACCATTCAACTCCTGGTTATGAACAATAGCTTTGTGTCAATCGACATGTATCTGTATCTATCTATCTAAAGGTCTGTCTGTTTATCTATGTATCTATGTATGTATATATCTATGTATCTATGTATCTAACTATGTATCTATTTATCTATCTTCCTATCATCTATCTATGATGTCTATCATCTATTAATCTATGTACCTATCTATCTATCTTTCACCTGTCGTCTGTCTACCTATCTAACTATGAAAGAATCATCTTTTTGTCTGCCCATCTATAATTATGTACAGAACAGTTAACAACATAGCCTATGTCTGTTCCCTACATTATGCTTCCAGAAACCTTGCAAGGTAACTAAGCCATAAGGAGAGGACTGTGTTCACCGATACGCTTTCAGGTAGAGTCAGCAGAGTGTGATTACAAAACCAGTAAATGGAGGTGAAAGGACTTGAAGCCGTATTTTTGTCCTCTGTCCTCTTATAATTCCTGCTCGCTTGGTGACTTTATTTAGCCTCATTCAGTGAGTAAGTGATCCCTGAAGACCACAAGTATCCTTCGTCTGGGCCTGTTGTCGACAGAAAAGTGTACTTGGCCTTTTTCACACCACCATGTTTGAGGGACATTGGCGTGATCACTGCTGATAGGTGGAGGGACAACTACGAATTAACACCTATTTCTGGACAGGAGCAGTTGGGAACAAAGAGTGTGTTGTGGAGTGAAGTGTTTATTTGAGTGTCCAAACTTCCCTCTTTAGGTGGTTATTACTTCTTTACATTCGTGAACATCATGAAAAGCTATGATTATAAATGCCCAGACGCATATTATTACAGCAATTCATTTGTTGAGGTGAGAGGAAATGAGAAGGAAGTTGCTGCAACACTAAATCTATGCCTGAGCACTGCTGAAACCAAACAAAAAGAATTCACGGTGGCTAGATAGGGCTATTTTCTACTGACTCTCTCTGGGGTCCAAAAGAGAATCCATTTCTTTCTTTGTTTCTCAGTTTCACTTGTGTATGGTACCTGTCCCCGCCCCTTCAGCTTGTAGTTTGTCTGTGTCGTTGGATCTCAAGTGAGTCTCCAGTAAGGGAGCACGTAGGTGGTCTTGAGTTTTCATCAGTTCTTCTAACCCTGTGTCTTTTGATTGGAGCACTCAAAGGCTGTACTTTTATTCTGATATTTGAGAGCTGTGCTCTTACTGCACTTTGAAATCCTTTTTGTTCTCATTAATGTACAATCACATGCAGAAAATTATGTTATTCTGTCTACCCTCTTCACCAAGTCACCCCAAATCCCAGTTACAGCCGCTCTCCGTCAGCATGTACTAAGATGCTGTAGAATCACTACATGTCTTCTCTGTGTTGTACAGCCCTACCCATGACACCCCACCCTACACATGATACATGCTAATCCTAATGCCCCCATTCTTTGTCCCCGCACTTATTACTCCCTTCCCACAAACCCTACCCAGTCCCTTTCTCTTTGGTAACTGTTAGTCCACTCTCGGGTTCTGTGAGTCTGCTGCTGTCTTTTCCTTCAGTTTTTCTTTGTTATCATACTCCACACATGAGTGAAATCATTTGGTACATGTATTTCTCCGCCTGGCCTATTTGACTGAGCATAATACCCTCTAGCACCATCCACGTTATTGCAAATGATAGGATTTGTTTTCTTCTTATGGCTGCTTACTGCACTTTTTAAACTGGATTTCATTCTTCTTTTTTGTTTGTAGTTTTGCTATGTGCTTTCACCATTGCTCTCCTTGTTATGAGCAGTAGCTTTTTGTTTGTCGATATGTACCTATATCTATCTATCTGTCTGTCTATCTATTTACCAATCACTCAATCAATCATCTTTTTGTCTGTCCATCTGTCCATTTGTACAGAACTGTTAACCATATAGCCTATATCACTTTCCTGCACTATGCTCCCAAAAATCCTGCAAAGTATCTAGGCTGCAGAGGGAGCACTGGGTTCACCGAGACACTTGCAGTTCGAGTCGGCCGCGTGTACCTACAAAACCAGGAACTGGTTGTGCTGGGACTTGAACCCGTGTCTCTATCCTCTGTCCTCTTTCATCTCCTTCTAACTTGCTGTCTTTATTTAGCCACATTCATTGACTAAGGGCTCCTTGAAGATCTCAAGTATCATTCCTCTGGGCCTGTTGTCGACAGAAAAGTAAACTTGTTGCTTTGCTCACCACCATGTTTGAAGGACATCAGCGTGATCACCGCCGATAGGACGGAGAGTCAAATAAAACGGAACACCAATTTCTAGACAGGAGCAGTTGGGAGCTAACAGTGTATTGTGGAGTGACGTGTTTATTTGAGTGTCCAAACTTCCCTCTTTAGGTGGTTATTAGAATTTCACATTCGTGAACATCATAAAATCCACTGATTTCAAAGGCCCAGATGCTTATTATTACAGCAACTCAGTTGTTGAGGTGAGAGAAAATGAGAAGTATGTTGCTGCACCACTAAATCTATGGCTGGGAACTGTTGAAACCAAACAAAAAGAATTCACGGTGGCCAGATAGGGCTATTTTCTGCTGACTGTCTCTGGGGACTCAAACAGAATCCATTTGCTTGATTGTTTGATTTTCCGTTTCACTCGTGTAGGGTACTTGTCCACACACCTTCGGCTTGTAGTTTGTCTGTGTCCTTGGATCTCAAGTGAGTCTCCTGTAAGTAAGCACGTAGGTGTCTTGAGTATTCATCCCTTCTTTTATCCCTGTGTCTTTTGTTTGCAGCACTCAGTGCCTGACCTTTTATTCTGATGATTCAGAGCTGTGCACTTATTGCACTTAAAGAATATTTTTTATCATTAATCTACAATCACGTGAAGAACATTATGTTTACTATGCTCCCCCCTTCACCAAGTCCCCCCGAAAAACCTCTTCAGTCACTGTCGATCATCGTAGTTGGATGCTGTAGACCCCTTCACCATGTCCCCCCCAAAAGTCCCCGTTACAGTCACTGTCCATCAGTGAGTAGTAAGATGCTATATGATCTCTACTAGTCTTCTCTGTGTTGTACAGTACTCCCATTGCACACCCGACCACGCGCATTATACATGCTAAACTTAATGCCCCCATTCTTTCTCCCCACACTTATCCCTCCCTTCAGACTCACCCTGCCCAGTCCTTTTTCCTTTGGTTACTTTTAGTCAACTCTCGGGTTCTGTGAGTCTGCTGCTGTTTTTTTACTTCAGTTTTTCTTTGTTGTTATACTAAACACATGAGTGAAATCACTTGGTACTTGCCTTATCCTCCTGCCCTATTTTTCTGAACATACTACCGTCTTGCTCCATCCACGTCGTTGCAAATGGTAGTATTTGTTTTCTTCTTAAGGCTGCTTACTGCACTTTTTAAACTGGATTTCATTCTTCCTTTTTGTTTGTAGTTTAGCTATGTTATTCACCATTCAACTCCTGGTTATGAACAATAGCTTTGTGTCAATCGACATGTATCTGTATCTATCTATCTAAAGGTCTGTCTGTTTATCTATGTATCTATGTATGTATATATCTATGTATCTATGTATCTAACTATGTATCTATTTATCTATCTTCCTATCATCTATCTATGATGTCTATCATCTATTAATCTATGTACCTATCTATCTATCTTTCACCTGTCGTCTGTCTACCTATCTAACTATGAAAGAATCATCTTTTTGTCTGCCCATCTATAATTATGTACAGAACAGTTAACAACATAGCCTATGTCTGTTCCCTACATTATGCTTCCAGAAACCTTGCAAGGTAACTAAGCCATAAGGAGAGGACTGTGTTCACCGATACGCTTTCAGGTAGAGTCAGCAGAGTGTGATTACAAAACCAGTAAATGGAGGTGAAAGGACTTGAAGCCGTATTTTTGTCCTCTGTCCTCTTATAATTCCTGCTCGCTTGGTGACTTTATTTAGCCACATTCAGTGAGTAAGTGATCCCTGAAGACCACAAGTATCCTTCGTCTGGGCCTGTTGTCGACAGAAAAGTGTACTTGGCCTTTTTCACACCACCATGTTTGAGGGACATTGGCGTGATCACTGCTGATAGGTGGAGGGACAACTACGAATTAACACCTATTTCTGGACAGGAGCAGTTGGGAACAAAGAGTGTGTTGTGGAGTGAAGTGTTTATTTGAGTGTCCAAACTTCCCTCTTTAGGTGGTTATTACTTCTTTACATTCGTGAACATCATAAAAAGCTATGATTATAAATGCCCAGACGCATATTATTACAGCAATTCATTTGTTGAGGTGAGAGGAAATGAGAAGGAAGTTGCTGCAACACTAAATATATGCCTGAGCACTGCTGAAACCAAACAAAAAGAATTCACGGTGGCTAGATAGGGCTATTTTCTACTGACTCTCTCTGGGGTCCAAAACAGAATCCATTTCTTTCTTTGTTTCTCAGTTTCACTTGTGTAGGGTACCTGTCCCCGCCCCTTCAGCTTGTAGTTTGTCTGTGTCGTTGGATCTCAAGTGAGTCTCCAGTAAGGGAGCACGTAGGTGGTCTTGAGTTTTCATCAGTTCTTCTAACCCTGTGTCTTTTGATTGGAGCACTCAAAGGCTGTACTTTTATTCTGATATTTGAGAGCTGTGCTCTTACTGCACTTTGAAATCCTTTTTGTTCTCATTAATGTACAATCACATGCAGAAAATTATGTTATTCTGTCTACCCTCTTCACCAAGTCACCCCAAATCCCAGTTACAGCCGCTCTCCGTCAGCATGTACTAAGATGCTGTAGAATCACTACATGTCTTCTCTGTGTTGTACAGCCCTACCCATGACACCCCACCCTACACATGATACATGCTAATCCTAATGCCCCCATTCTTTGTCCCCGCACTTATTACTCCCTTCCCACAAACCCTACCCAGTCCCTTTCTCTTTGGTAACTGTTAGTCCACTCTCGGGTTCTGTGAGTCTGCTGCTGTCTTTTCCTTCAGTTTTTCTTTGTTATCATACTCCACACATGAGTGAAATCATTTGGTACATGTATTCTCCGCCTGGCCTATTTGACTGAGCATAATACCCTCTAGCTCCATCCACGTTATTGCAAATGATAGGATTTGTTTTCTTCTTATGGCTGCTTACTGCACTTTTTAAACTGGATTTCATTCTTCTTTTTTGTTTGTAGTTTTGCTATGTGCTTTCACCATTGCTCTCCTTGTTATGAGCAGTAGCTTTTTGTTTATCGATATGTACCTATATCTATCTATCTGTCTGTCTATCTATTTACCAATCACTCAATCAATCATCTTTTTGTCTGTCCATCTGTCCATTTGTACAGAACTGTTAACCATATAGCCTATATCACTTTCCTGCACTATGCTCCCAAAAATCCTGCAAAGTATCTAGGCTGCAGAGGGAGCACTGGGTTCACCGAGACACTTGCAGTTCGAGTCGGCCGCGTGTACCTACAAAACTAGGAAATGGTTGTGCTGGGACTTGAACCCGTGTCTCTATCCATTGTCCTCTTTCATCTCCTTCTAACTTGCTGTCTTTATTTAGCCACATTCATTGACTAAGGGCTCCCTGAAGATCTCAAGTATCATTCCTCTGGGCCTGTTGTCGACAGAAAAGTAAACTTGTTGCTTGCTCACCACCATGTTTGAAGGACATCAGCGTGATCACCGCCGATAGGACGGAGGGTCAAATAAAACGGAACACCAATTTCTAGACAGGAGCAGTTGGGAGCTAACAGTGTATTGTGGAGTGACGTGTTTATTTGAGTGTCCAAACTTCCCTCTTTAGGTGGTTATTAGAATTTCACATTCGTGAACATCATAAAATCCACTGATTTCAAAGGCCCAGATGCTTATTATTACAGCAACTCAGTTGTTGAGGTGAGAGAAAATGAGAAGTATGTTGCTGCACCACTAAATCTATGGCTGGGAACTGTTGAAACCAAACAAAAAGAATTCACGGTGGCCAGATAGGGCTATTTTCTGCTGACTGTCTCTGGGGACTCAAACAGAATCCATTTGCTTGATTGTTTGATTTTCCGTTTCACTCGTGTAGGGTACTTGTCCACACACCTTCGGCTTGTAGTTTGTCTGTGTCCTTGGATCTCAAGTGAGTCTCCTGTAAGTAAGCACGTAGGTGTCTTGAGTATTCATCCCTTCTTTTATCCCTGTGTCTTTTGTTTGCAGCACTCAGTGCCTGACCTTTTATTCTGATGATTCAGAGCTGTGCACTTATTGCACTTAAAGAATATTTTTTATCATTAATCTACAATCACGTGAAGAACATTATGTTTACTATGCTCCCCCCTTCACCAAGTCCCCCCGAAAAACCTCTTCAGTCACTGTCGATCATCGTAGTTGGATGCTGTAGACCCCTTCACCATGTCCCCCCCAAAAGTCCCCGTTACAGTCACTGTCCATCAGTGAGTAGTAAGATGCTATATGATCTCTACTAGTCTTCTCTGTGTTGTACAGTACTCCCATTGCACACCCGACCACGCGCATTATACATGCTAAACTTAATGCCCCCATTCTTTCTCCCCACACTTATCCCTCCCTTCAGACTCACCCTGCCCAGTCCTTTTTCCTTTGGTTACTTTTAGTCAACTCTCGGGTTCTGTGAGTCTGCTGCTGTTTTTTTACTTCAGTTTTTCTTTGTTGTTATACTAAACACATGAGTGAAATCACTTGGTACTTGCCTTATCCTCCTGCCCTATTTTTCTGAACATACTACCGTCTTGCTCCATCCACGTCGTTGCAAATGGTAGTATTTGTTTTCTTCTTAAGGCTGCTTACTGCACTTTTTAAACTGGATTTCATTCTTCCTTTTTGTTTGTAGTTTAGCTATGTTATTCACCATTCAACTCCTGGTTATGAACAATAGCTTTGTGTCAATCGACATGTATCTGTATCTATCTATCTAAAGGTCTGTCTGTTTATCTATGTATCTATGTATGTATATATCTATGTATCTATGTATCTAACTATGTATCTATTTATCTATCTTCCTATCATCTATCTATGATGTCTATCATCTATTAATCTATGTACCTATCTATCTATCTTTCACCTGTCGTCTGTCTACCTATCTAACTATGAAAGAATCATCTTTTTGTCTGCCCATCTATAATTATGTACAGAACAGTTAACAACATAGCCTATGTCTGTTCCCTACATTATGCTTCCAGAAACCTTGCAAGGTAACTAAGCCATAAGGAGAGGACTGTGTTCACCGATACGCTTTCAGGTAGAGTCAGCAGAGTGTGATTACAAAACCAGTAAATGGAGGTGAAAGGACTTGAAGCCGTATTTTTGTCCTCTGTCCTCTTATAATTCCTGCTCGCTTGGTGACTTTATTTAGCCACATTCAGTGAGTAAGTGATCCCTGAAGACCACAAGTATCCTTCGTCTGGGCCTGTTGTCGACAGAAAAGTGTACTTGGCCTTTTTCACACCACCATGTTTGAGGGACATTGGCGTGATCACTGCTGATAGGTGGAGGGACAACTACGAATTAACACCTATTTCTGGACAGGAGCAGTTGGGAACAAAGAGTGTGTTGTGGAGTGAAGTGTTTATTTGAGTGTCCAAACTTCCCTCTTTAGGTGGTTATTACTTCTTTACATTCGTGAACATCATAAAAAGCTATGATTATAAATGCCCAGACGCATATTATTACAGCAATTCATTTGTTGAGGTGAGAGGAAATGAGAAGGAAGTTGCTGCAACACTAAATCTATGCCTGAGCACTGCTGAAACCAAACAAAAAGAATTCACGGTGGCTAGATAGGGCTATTTTCTACTGACTCTCTCTGGGGTCCAAAAGAGAATCCATTTCTTTCTTTGTTTCTCAGTTTCACTTGTGTATGGTACCTGTCCCCGCCCCTTCAGCTTGTAGTTTGTCTGTGTCGTTGGATCTCAAGTGAGTCTCCAGTAAGGGAGCACGTAGGTGGTCTTGAGTTTTCATCAGTTCTTCTAACCCTGTGTCTTTTGATTGGAGCACTCAAAGGCTGTACTTTTATTCTGATATTTGAGAGCTGTGCTCTTACTGCACTTTGAAATCCTTTTTGTTCTCATTAATGTACAATCACATGCAGAAAATTATGTTATTCTGTCTACCCTCTTCACCAAGTCACCCCAAATCCCAGTTACAGCCGCTCTCCGTCAGCATGTACTAAGATGCTGTAGAATCACTACATGTCTTCTCTGTGTTGTACAGCCCTACCCATGACACCCCACCCTACACATGATACATGCTAATCCTAATGCCCCCATTCTTTGTCCCCGCACTTATTACTCCCTTCCCACAAACCCTACCCAGTCCCTTTCTCTTTGGTAACTGTTAGTCCACTCTCGGGTTCTGTGAGTCTGCTGCTGTCTTTTCCTTCAGTTTTTCTTTGTTATCATACTCCACACATGAGTGAAATCATTTGGTACATGTATTTCTCCGCCTGGCCTATTTGACTGAGCATAATACCCTCTAGCTCCATCCACGTTATTGCAAATGATAGGATTTGTTTTCTTCTTATGGCTGCTTACTGCACTTTTTAAACTGGATTTCATTCTTCTTTTTTGTTTGTAGTTTTGCTATGTGCTTTCACCATTGCTCTCCTTGTTATGAGCAGTAGCTTTTTGTTTATCGATATGTACCTATATCTATCTATCTGTCTGTCTATCTATTTACCAATCACTCAATCAATCATCTTTTTGTCTGTCCATCTGTCCATTTGTACAGAACTGTTAACCATATAGCCTATATCACTTTCCTGCACTATGCTCCCAAAAATCCTGCAAAGTATCTAGGCTGCAGAGGGAGCACTGGGTTCACCGAGACACTTGCAGTTCGAGTCGGCCGCGTGTACCTACAAAACCAGGAACTGGTTGTGCTGGGACTTGAACCCGTGTCTCTATCCTCTGTCCTCTTTCATCTCCTTCTAACTTGCTGTCTTTATTTAGCCACATTCATTGACTAAGGGCTCCCTGAAGATCTCAAGTATCATTCCTCTGGGCCTGTTGTCGACAGAAAAGTAAACTTGTTGCTTGCTCACCACCATGTTTGAAGGACATCAGCGTGATCACCGCCGATAGGACGGAGGGTCAAATAAAACGGAACACCAATTTCTAGACAGGAGCAGTTGGGAGCTAACAGTGTATTGTGGAGTGACGTGTTTATTTGAGTGTCCAAACTTCCCTCTTTAGGTGGTTATTAGAATTTCACATTCGTGAACATCATAAAATCCACTGATTTCAAAGGCCCAGATGCTTATTATTACAGCAACTCAGTTGTTGAGGTGAGAGAAAATGAGAAGTATGTTGATGCACCACTAAATCTATGGCTGGGAACTGTTGAAACCAAACAAAAAGAATTCACGGTGGCCAGATAGGGCTATTTTCTGCTGACTGTCTCTGGGGACTCAAACAGAATCCATTTGCTTGATTGTTTGATTTTCCGTTTCACTCGTGTAGGGTACTTGTCCACACACCTTCGGCTTGTAGTTTGTCTGTGTCCTTGGATCTCAAGTGAGTCTCCTGTAAGTAAGCACGTAGGTGTCTTGAGTATTCATCCCTTCTTTTATCCCTGTGTCTTTTGTTTGCAGCACTCAGTGCCTGACCTTTTATTCTGATGATTCAGAGCTGTGCACTTATTGCACTTAAAGAATATTTTTTATCATTAATCTACAATCACGTGAAGAATATTATGTTTACTATGCTCCCCCCTTCACCAAGTCCCCCCGAAAAACCTCTTCAGTCACTGTCGATCATCGTAGTTGGATGCTGTAGACCCCTTCACCATGTCCCCTCCAAAAGTCCCCGTTACAGTCACTGTCCATCAGTGAGTAGTAAGATGCTATATGATCTCTACTAGTCTTCTCTGTGTTGTACAGTACTCCCATTGCACACCCGACCACGCGCATTATACATGCTAAACTTAATGCCCCCATTCTTTCTCCCCACACTTATCCCTCCCTTCAGACTCACCCTGCCCAGTCCTTTTTCCTTTGGTTACTTTTAGTCAACTCTCGGGTTCTGTGAGTCTGCTGCTGTTTTTTTACTTCAGTTTTTCTTTGTTGTTATACTAAACACATGAGTGAAATCACTTGGTACTTGCCTTATCCTCCTGCCCTATTTTTCTGAACATACTACCGTCTTGCTCCATCCACGTCGTTGCAAATGGTAGTATTTGTTTTCTTCTTAAGGCTGCTTACTGCACTTTTTAAACTGGATTTCATTCTTCCTTTTTGTTTGTAGTTTAGCTATGTTATTCACCATTCAACTCCTGGTTATGAACAATAGCTTTGTGTCAATCGACATGTATCTGTATCTATCTATCTAAAGGTCTGTCTGTTTATCTATGTATCTATGTATGTATATATCTATGTATCTATGTATCTAACTATGTATCTATTTATCTATCTTCCTATCATCTATCTATGATGTCTATCATCTATTAATCTATGTACCTATCTATCTATCTTTCACCTGTCGTCTGTCTACCTATCTAACTATGAAAGAATCATCTTTTTGTCTGCCCATCTATAATTATGTACAGAACAGTTAACAACATAGCCTATGTCTGTTCCCTACATTATGCTTCCAGAAACCTTGCAAGGTAACTAAGCCATAAGGAGAGGACTGTGTTCACCGATACGCTTTCAGGTAGAGTCAGCAGAGTGTGATTACAAAACCAGTAAATGGAGGTGAAAGGACTTGAAGCCGTATTTTTGTCCTCTGTCCTCTTATAATTCCTGCTCGCTTGGTGACTTTATTTAGCCACATTCAGTGAGTAAGTGATCCCTGAAGACCACAAGTATCCTTCGTCTGGGCCTGTTGTCGACAGAAAAGTGTACTTGGCCTTTTTCACACCACCATGTTTGAGGGACATTGGCGTGATCACTGCTGATAGGTGGAGGGACAACTACGAATTAACACCTATTTCTGGACAGGAGCAGTTGGGAACAAAGAGTGTGTTGTGGAGTGAAGTGTTTATTTGAGTGTCCAAACTTCCCTCTTTAGGTGGTTATTACTTCTTTACATTCGTGAACATCATAAAAAGCTATGATTATAAATGCCCAGACGCATATTATTACAGCAATTCATTTGTTGAGGTGAGAGGAAATGAGAAGGAAGTTGCTGCAACACTAAATCTATGCCTGAGCACTGCTGAAACCAAACAAAAAGAATTCACGGTGGCTAGATAGGGCTATTTTCTACTGACTCTCTCTGGGGTCCAAAAGAGAATCCATTTCTTTCTTTGTTTCTCAGTTTCACTTGTGTATGGTACCTGTCCCCGCCCCTTCAGCTTGTAGTTTGTCTGTGTCGTTGGATCTCAAGTGAGTCTCCAGTAAGGGAGCACGTAGGTGGTCTTGAGTTTTCATCAGTTCTTCTAACCCTGTGTCTTTTGATTGGAGCACTCAAAGGCTGTACTTTTATTCTGATATTTGAGAGCTGTGCTCTTACTGCACTTTGAAATCCTTTTTGTTCTCATTAATGTACAATCACATGCAGAAAATTATGTTATTCTGTCTACCCTCTTCACCAAGTCACCCCAAATCCCAGTTACAGCCGCTCTCCGTCAGCATGTACTAAGATGCTGTAGAATCACTACATGTCTTCTCTGTGTTGTACAGCCCTACCCATGACACCCCACCCTACACATGATACATGCTAATCCTAATGCCCCCATTCTTTGTCCCCGCACTTATTACTCCCTTCCCACAAACCCTACCCAGTCCCTTTCTCTTTGGTAACTGTTAGTCCACTCTCGGGTTCTGTGAGTCTGCTGCTGTCTTTTCCTTCAGTTTTTCTTTGTTATCATACTCCACACATGAGTGAAATCATTTGGTACATGTATTTCTCCGCCTGGCCTATTTGACTGAGCATAATACCCTCTAGCTCCATCCACGTTATTGCAAATGATAGGATTTGTTTTCTTCTTATGGCTGCTTACTGCACTTTTTAAACTGGATTTCATTCTTCTTTTTTGTTTGTAGTTTTGCTATGTGCTTTCACCATTGCTCTCCTTGTTATGAGCAGTAGCTTTTTGTTTGTCGATATGTACCTATATCTATCTATCTGTCTGTCTATCTATTTACCAATCACTCAATCAATCATCTTTTTGTCTGTCCATCTGTCCATTTGTACAGAACTGTTAACCATATAGCCTATATCACTTTCCTGCACTATGCTCCCAAAAATCCTGCAAAGTATCTAGGCTGCAGAGGGAGCACTGGGTTCACCGAGACACTTGCAGTTCGAGTCGGCCGCGTGTACCTACAAAACCAGGAACTGGTTGTGCTGGGACTTGAACCCGTGTCTCTATCCTCTGTCCTCTTTCATCTCCTTCTAACTTGCTGTCTTTATTTAGCCACATTCATTGACTAAGGGCTCCCTGAAGATCTCAAGTATCATTCCTCTGGGCCTGTTGTCGACAGAAAAGTAAACTTGTTGCTTGCTCACCACCATGTTTGAAGGACATCAGCGTGATCACCGCCGATAGGACGGAGGGTCAAATAAAACGGAACACCAATTTCTAGACAGGAGCAGTTGGGAGCTAACAGTGTATTGTGGAGTGACGTGTTTATTTGAGTGTCCAAACTTCCCTCTTTAGGTGGTTATTAGAATTTCACATTCGTGAACATCATAAAATCCACTGATTTCAAAGGCCCAGATGCTTATTATTACAGCAACTCAGTTGTTGAGGTGAGAGAAAATGAGAAGTATGTTGCTGCACCACTAAATCTATGGCTGGGAACTGTTGAAACCAAACAAAAAGAATTCACGGTGGCCAGATAGGGCTATTTTCTGCTGACTGTCTCTGGGGACTCAAACAGAATCCATTTGCTTGATTGTTTGATTTTCCGTTTCACTCGTGTAGGGTACTTGTCCACACACCTTCGGCTTGTAGTTTGTCTGTGTCCTTGGATCTCAAGTGAGTCTCCTGTAAGTAAGCACGTAGGTGTCTTGAGTATTCATCCCTTCTTTTATCCCTGTGTCTTTTGTTTGCAGCACTCAGTGCCTGACCTTTTATTCTGATGATTCAGAGCTGTGCACTTATTGCACTTAAAGAATATTTTTTATCATTAATCTACAATCACGTGAAGAACATTATGTTTACTATGCTCCCCCCTTCACCAAGTCCCCCCGAAAAACCTCTTCAGTCACTGTCGATCATCGTAGTTGGATGCTGTAGACCCCTTCACCATGTCCCCCCCAAAAGTCCCCGTTACAGTCACTGTCCATCAGTGAGTAGTAAGATGCTATATGATCTCTACTAGTCTTCTCTGTGTTGTACAGTACTCCCATTGCACACCCGACCACGCGCATTATACATGCTAAACTTAATGCCCCCATTCTTTCTCCCCACACTTATCCCTCCCTTCAGACTCACCCTGCCCAGTCCTTTTTCCTTTGGTTACTTTTAGTCAACTCTCGGGTTCTGTGAGTCTGCTGCTGTTTTTTTACTTCAGTTTTTCTTTGTTGTTATACTAAACACATGAGTGAAATCACTTGGTACTTGCCTTATCCTCCTGCCCTATTTTTCTGAACATACTACCGTCTTGCTCCATCCACGTCGTTGCAAATGGTAGTATTTGTTTTCTTCTTAAGGCTGCTTACTGCACTTTTTAAACTGGATTTCATTCTTCCTTTTTGTTTGTAGTTTAGCTATGTTATTCACCATTCAACTCCTGGTTATGAACAATAGCTTTGTGTCAATCGACATGTATCTGTATCTATCTATCTAAAGGTCTGTCTGTTTATCTATGTATCTATGTATGTATATATCTATGTATCTATGTATCTAACTATGTATCTATTTATCTATCTTCCTATCATCTATCTATGATGTCTATCATCTATTAATCTATGTACCTATCTATCTATCTTTCACCTGTCGTCTGTCTACCTATCTAACTATGAAAGAATCATCTTTTTGTCTGCCCATCTATAATTATGTACAGAACAGTTAACAACATAGCCTATGTCTGTTCCCTACATTATGCTTCCAGAAACCTTGCAAGGTAACTAAGCCATAAGGAGAGGACTGTGTTCACCGATACGCTTTCAGGTAGAGTCAGCAGAGTGTGATTACAAAACCAGTAAATGGAGGTGAAAGGACTTGAAGCCGTATTTTTGTCCTCTGTCCTCTTATAATTCCTGCTCGCTTGGTGACTTTATTTAGCCACATTCAGTGAGTAAGTGATCCCTGAAGACCACAAGTATCCTTCGTCTGGGCCTGTTGTCGACAGAAAAGTGTACTTGGCCTTTTTCACACCACCATGTTTGAGGGACATTGGCGTGATCACTGCTGATAGGTGGAGGGACAACTACGAATTAACACCTATTTCTGGACAGGAGCAGTTGGGAACAAAGAGTGTGTTGTGGAGTGAAGTGTTTATTTGAGTGTCCAAACTTCCCTCTTTAGGTGGTTATTACTTCTTTACATTCGTGAACATCATAAAAAGCTATGATTATAAATGCCCAGACGCATATTATTACAGCAATTCATTTGTTGAGGTGAGAGGAAATGAGAAGGAAGTTGCTGCAACACTAAATATATGCCTGAGCACTGCTGAAACCAAACAAAAAGAATTCACGGTGGCTAGATAGGGCTATTTTCTACTGACTCTCTCTGGGGTCCAAAACAGAATCCATTTCTTTCTTTGTTTCTCAGTTTCACTTGTGTAGGGTACCTGTCCCCGCCCCTTCAGCTTGTAGTTTGTCTGTGTCGTTGGATCTCAAGTGAGTCTCCAGTAAGGGAGCACGTAGGTGGTCTTGAGTTTTCATCAGTTCTTCTAACCCTGTGTCTTTTGATTGGAGCACTCAAAGGCTGTACTTTTATTCTGATATTTGAGAGCTGTGCTCTTACTGCACTTTGAAATCCTTTTTGTTCTCATTAATGTACAATCACATGCAGAAAATTATGTTATTCTGTCTACCCTCTTCACCAAGTCACCCCAAATCCCAGTTACAGCCGCTCTCCGTCAGCATGTACTAAGATGCTGTAGAATCACTACATGTCTTCTCTGTGTTGTACAGCCCTACCCATGACACCCCACCCTACACATGATACATGCTAATCCTAATGCCCCCATTCTTTGTCCCCGCACTTATTACTCCCTTCCCACAAACCCTACCCAGTCCCTTTCTCTTTGGTAACTGTTAGTCCACTCTCGGGTTCTGTGAGTCTGCTGCTGTCTTTTCCTTCAGTTTTTCTTTGTTATCATACTCCACACATGAGTGAAATCATTTGGTACATGTATTCTCCGCCTGGCCTATTTGACTGAGCATAATACCCTCTAGCTCCATCCACGTTATTGCAAATGATAGGATTTGTTTTCTTCTTATGGCTGCTTACTGCACTTTTTAAACTGGATTTCATTCTTCTTTTTTGTTTGTAGTTTTGCTATGTGCTTTCACCATTGCTCTCCTTGTTATGAGCAGTAGCTTTTTGTTTATCGATATGTACCTATATCTATCTATCTGTCTGTCTATCTATTTACCAATCACTCAATCAATCATCTTTTTGTCTGTCCATCTGTCCATTTGTACAGAACTGTTAACCATATAGCCTATATCACTTTCCTGCACTATGCTCCCAAAAATCCTGCAAAGTATCTAGGCTGCAGAGGGAGCACTGGGTTCACCGAGACACTTGCAGTTCGAGTCGGCCGCGTGTACCTACAAAACTAGGAAATGGTTGTGCTGGGACTTGAACCCGTGTCTCTATCCATTGTCCTCTTTCATCTCCTTCTAACTTGCTGTCTTTATTTAGCCACATTCATTGACTAAGGGCTCCCTGAAGATCTCAAGTATCATTCCTCTGGGCCTGTTGTCGACAGAAAAGTAAACTTGTTGCTTGCTCACCACCATGTTTGAAGGACATCAGCGTGATCACCGCCGATAGGACGGAGGGTCAAATAAAACGGAACACCAATTTCTAGACAGGAGCAGTTGGGAGCTAACAGTGTATTGTGGAGTGACGTGTTTATTTGAGTGTCCAAACTTCCCTCTTTAGGTGGTTATTAGAATTTCACATTCGTGAACATCATAAAATCCACTGATTTCAAAGGCCCAGATGCTTATTATTACAGCAACTCAGTTGTTGAGGTGAGAGAAAATGAGAAGTATGTTGCTGCACCACTAAATCTATGGCTGGGAACTGTTGAAACCAAACAAAAAGAATTCACGGTGGCCAGATAGGGCTATTTTCTGCTGACTGTCTCTGGGGACTCAAACAGAATCCATTTGCTTGATTGTTTGATTTTCCGTTTCACTCGTGTAGGGTACTTGTCCACACACCTTCGGCTTGTAGTTTGTCTGTGTCCTTGGATCTCAAGTGAGTCTCCTGTAAGTAAGCACGTAGGTGTCTTGAGTATTCATCCCTTCTTTTATCCCTGTGTCTTTTGTTTGCAGCACTCAGTGCCTGACCTTTTATTCTGATGATTCAGAGCTGTGCACTTATTGCACTTAAAGAATATTTTTTATCATTAATCTACAATCACGTGAAGAACATTATGTTTACTATGCTCCCCCCTTCACCAAGTCCCCCCGAAAAACCTCTTCAGTCACTGTCGATCATCGTAGTTGGATGCTGTAGACCCCTTCACCATGTCCCCCCCAAAAGTCCCCGTTACAGTCACTGTCCATCAGTGAGTAGTAAGATGCTATATGATCTCTACTAGTCTTCTCTGTGTTGTACAGTACTCCCATTGCACACCCGACCACGCGCATTATACATGCTAAACTTAATGCCCCCATTCTTTCTCCCCACACTTATCCCTCCCTTCAGACTCACCCTGCCCAGTCCTTTTTCCTTTGGTTACTTTTAGTCAACTCTCGGGTTCTGTGAGTCTGCTGCTGTTTTTTTACTTCAGTTTTTCTTTGTTGTTATACTAAACACATGAGTGAAATCACTTGGTACTTGCCTTATCCTCCTGCCCTATTTTTCTGAACATACTACCGTCTTGCTCCATCCACGTCGTTGCAAATGGTAGTATTTGTTTTCTTCTTAAGGCTGCTTACTGCACTTTTTAAACTGGATTTCATTCTTCCTTTTTGTTTGTAGTTTAGCTATGTTATTCACCATTCAACTCCTGGTTATGAACAATAGCTTTGTGTCAATCGACATGTATCTGTATCTATCTATCTAAAGGTCTGTCTGTTTATCTATGTATCTATGTATGTATATATCTATGTATCTATGTATCTAACTATGTATCTATTTATCTATCTTCCTATCATCTATCTATGATGTCTATCATCTATTAATCTATGTACCTATCTATCTATCTTTCACCTGTCGTCTGTCTACCTATCTAACTATGAAAGAATCATCTTTTTGTCTGCCCATCTATAATTATGTACAGAACAGTTAACAACATAGCCTATGTCTGTTCCCTACATTATGCTTCCAGAAACCTTGCAAGGTAACTAAGCCATAAGGAGAGGACTGTGTTCACCGATACGCTTTCAGGTAGAGTCAGCAGAGTGTGATTACAAAACCAGTAAATGGAGGTGAAAGGACTTGAAGCCGTATTTTTGTCCTCTGTCCTCTTATAATTCCTGCTCGCTTGGTGACTTTATTTAGCCACATTCAGTGAGTAAGTGATCCCTGAAGACCACAAGTATCCTTCGTCTGGGCCTGTTGTCGACAGAAAAGTGTACTTGGCCTTTTTCACACCACCATGTTTGAGGGACATTGGCGTGATCACTGCTGATAGGTGGAGGGACAACTACGAATTAACACCTATTTCTGGACAGGAGCAGTTGGGAACAAAGAGTGTGTTGTGGAGTGAAGTGTTTATTTGAGTGTCCAAACTTCCCTCTTTAGGTGGTTATTACTTCTTTACATTCGTGAACATCATAAAAAGCTATGATTATAAATGCCCAGACGCATATTATTACAGCAATTCATTTGTTGAGGTGAGAGGAAATGAGAAGGAAGTTGCTGCAACACTAAATCTATGCCTGAGCACTGCTGAAACCAAACAAAAAGAATTCACGGTGGCTAGATAGGGCTATTTTCTACTGACTCTCTCTGGGGTCCAAAAGAGAATCCATTTCTTTCTTTGTTTCTCAGTTTCACTTGTGTATGGTACCTGTCCCCGCCCCTTCAGCTTGTAGTTTGTCTGTGTCGTTGGATCTCAAGTGAGTCTCCAGTAAGGGAGCACGTAGGTGGTCTTGAGTTTTCATCAGTTCTTCTAACCCTGTGTCTTTTGATTGGAGCACTCAAAGGCTGTACTTTTATTCTGATATTTGAGAGCTGTGCTCTTACTGCACTTTGAAATCCTTTTTGTTCTCATTAATGTACAATCACATGCAGAAAATTATGTTATTCTGTCTACCCTCTTCACCAAGTCACCCCAAATCCCAGTTACAGCCGCTCTCCGTCAGCATGTACTAAGATGCTGTAGAATCACTACATGTCTTCTCTGTGTTGTACAGCCCTACCCATGACACCCCACCCTACACATGATACATGCTAATCCTAATGCCCCCATTCTTTGTCCCCGCACTTATTACTCCCTTCCCACAAACCCTACCCAGTCCCTTTCTCTTTGGTAACTGTTAGTCCACTCTCGGGTTCTGTGAGTCTGCTGCTGTCTTTTCCTTCAGTTTTTCTTTGTTATCATACTCCACACATGAGTGAAATCATTTGGTACATGTATTTCTCCGCCTGGCCTATTTGACTGAGCATAATACCCTCTAGCTCCATCCACGTTATTGCAAATGATAGGATTTGTTTTCTTCTTATGGCTGCTTACTGCACTTTTTAAACTGGATTTCATTCTTCTTTTTTGTTTGTAGTTTTGCTATGTGCTTTCACCATTGCTCTCCTTGTTATGAGCAGTAGCTTTTTGTTTATCGATATGTACCTATATCTATCTATCTGTCTGTCTATCTATTTACCAATCACTCAATCAATCATCTTTTTGTCTGTCCATCTGTCCATTTGTACAGAACTGTTAACCATATAGCCTATATCACTTTCCTGCACTATGCTCCCAAAAATCCTGCAAAGTATCTAGGCTGCAGAGGGAGCACTGGGTTCACCGAGACACTTGCAGTTCGAGTCGGCCGCGTGTACCTACAAAACCAGGAACTGGTTGTGCTGGGACTTGAACCCGTGTCTCTATCCTCTGTCCTCTTTCATCTCCTTCTAACTTGCTGTCTTTATTTAGCCACATTCATTGACTAAGGGCTCCCTGAAGATCTCAAGTATCATTCCTCTGGGCCTGTTGTCGACAGAAAAGTAAACTTGTTGCTTGCTCACCACCATGTTTGAAGGACATCAGCGTGATCACCGCCGATAGGACGGAGGGTCAAATAAAACGGAACACCAATTTCTAGACAGGAGCAGTTGGGAGCTAACAGTGTATTGTGGAGTGACGTGTTTATTTGAGTGTCCAAACTTCCCTCTTTAGGTGGTTATTAGAATTTCACATTCGTGAACATCATAAAATCCACTGATTTCAAAGGCCCAGATGCTTATTATTACAGCAACTCAGTTGTTGAGGTGAGAGAAAATGAGAAGTATGTTGATGCACCACTAAATCTATGGCTGGGAACTGTTGAAACCAAACAAAAAGAATTCACGGTGGCCAGATAGGGCTATTTTCTGCTGACTGTCTCTGGGGACTCAAACAGAATCCATTTGCTTGATTGTTTGATTTTCCGTTTCACTCGTGTAGGGTACTTGTCCACACACCTTCGGCTTGTAGTTTGTCTGTGTCCTTGGATCTCAAGTGAGTCTCCTGTAAGTAAGCACGTAGGTGTCTTGAGTATTCATCCCTTCTTTTATCCCTGTGTCTTTTGTTTGCAGCACTCAGTGCCTGACCTTTTATTCTGATGATTCAGAGCTGTGCACTTATTGCACTTAAAGAATATTTTTTATCATTAATCTACAATCACGTGAAGAATATTATGTTTACTATGCTCCCCCCTTCACCAAGTCCCCCCGAAAAACCTCTTCAGTCACTGTCGATCATCGTAGTTGGATGCTGTAGACCCCTTCACCATGTCCCCTCCAAAAGTCCCCGTTACAGTCACTGTCCATCAGTGAGTAGTAAGATGCTATATGATCTCTACTAGTCTTCTCTGTGTTGTACAGTACTCCCATTGCACACCCGACCACGCGCATTATACATGCTAAACTTAATGCCCCCATTCTTTCTCCCCACACTTATCCCTCCCTTCAGACTCACCCTGCCCAGTCCTTTTTCCTTTGGTTACTTTTAGTCAACTCTCGGGTTCTGTGAGTCTGCTGCTGTTTTTTTACTTCAGTTTTTCTTTGTTGTTATACTAAACACATGAGTGAAATCACTTGGTACTTGCCTTATCCTCCTGCCCTATTTTTCTGAACATACTACCGTCTTGCTCCATCCACGTCGTTGCAAATGGTAGTATTTGTTTTCTTCTTAAGGCTGCTTACTGCACTTTTTAAACTGGATTTCATTCTTCCTTTTTGTTTGTAGTTTAGCTATGTTATTCACCATTCAACTCCTGGTTATGAACAATAGCTTTGTGTCAATCGACATGTATCTGTATCTATCTATCTAAAGGTCTGTCTGTTTATCTATGTATCTATGTATGTATATATCTATGTATCTATGTATCTAACTATGTATCTATTTATCTATCTTCCTATCATCTATCTATGATGTCTATCATCTATTAATCTATGTACCTATCTATCTATCTTTCACCTGTCGTCTGTCTACCTATCTAACTATGAAAGAATCATCTTTTTGTCTGCCCATCTATAATTATGTACAGAACAGTTAACAACATAGCCTATGTCTGTTCCCTACATTATGCTTCCAGAAACCTTGCAAGGTAACTAAGCCATAAGGAGAGGACTGTGTTCACCGATACGCTTTCAGGTAGAGTCAGCAGAGTGTGATTACAAAACCAGTAAATGGAGGTGAAAGGACTTGAAGCCGTATTTTTGTCCTCTGTCCTCTTATAATTCCTGCTCGCTTGGTGACTTTATTTAGCCACATTCAGTGAGTAAGTGATCCCTGAAGACCACAAGTATCCTTCGTCTGGGCCTGTTGTCGACAGAAAAGTGTACTTGGCCTTTTTCACACCACCATGTTTGAGGGACATTGGCGTGATCACTGCTGATAGGTGGAGGGACAACTACGAATTAACACCTATTTCTGGACAGGAGCAGTTGGGAACAAAGAGTGTGTTGTGGAGTGAAGTGTTTATTTGAGTGTCCAAACTTCCCTCTTTAGGTGGTTATTACTTCTTTACATTCGTGAACATCATAAAAAGCTATGATTATAAATGCCCAGACGCATATTATTACAGCAATTCATTTGTTGAGGTGAGAGGAAATGAGAAGGAAGTTGCTGCAACACTAAATCTATGCCTGAGCACTGCTGAAACCAAACAAAAAGAATTCACGGTGGCTAGATAGGGCTATTTTCTACTGACTCTCTCTGGGGTCCAAAAGAGAATCCATTTCTTTCTTTGTTTCTCAGTTTCACTTGTGTATGGTACCTGTCCCCGCCCCTTCAGCTTGTAGTTTGTCTGTGTCGTTGGATCTCAAGTGAGTCTCCAGTAAGGGAGCACGTAGGTGGTCTTGAGTTTTCATCAGTTCTTCTAACCCTGTGTCTTTTGATTGGAGCACTCAAAGGCTGTACTTTTATTCTGATATTTGAGAGCTGTGCTCTTACTGCACTTTGAAATCCTTTTTGTTCTCATTAATGTACAATCACATGCAGAAAATTATGTTATTCTGTCTACCCTCTTCACCAAGTCACCCCAAATCCCAGTTACAGCCGCTCTCCGTCAGCATGTACTAAGATGCTGTAGAATCACTACATGTCTTCTCTGTGTTGTACAGCCCTACCCATGACACCCCACCCTACACATGATACATGCTAATCCTAATGCCCCCATTCTTTGTCCCCGCACTTATTACTCCCTTCCCACAAACCCTACCCAGTCCCTTTCTCTTTGGTAACTGTTAGTCCACTCTCGGGTTCTGTGAGTCTGCTGCTGTCTTTTCCTTCAGTTTTTCTTTGTTATCATACTCCACACATGAGTGAAATCATTTGGTACATGTATTTCTCCGCCTGGCCTATTTGACTGAGCATAATACCCTCTAGCTCCATCCACGTTATTGCAAATGATAGGATTTGTTTTCTTCTTATGGCTGCTTACTGCACTTTTTAAACTGGATTTCATTCTTCTTTTTTGTTTGTAGTTTTGCTATGTGCTTTCACCATTGCTCTCCTTGTTATGAGCAGTAGCTTTTTGTTTGTCGATATGTACCTATATCTATCTATCTGTCTGTCTATCTATTTACCAATCACTCAATCAATCATCTTTTTGTCTGTCCATCTGTCCATTTGTACAGAACTGTTAACCATATAGCCTATATCACTTTCCTGCACTATGCTCCCAAAAATCCTGCAAAGTATCTAGGCTGCAGAGGGAGCACTGGGTTCACCGAGACACTTGCAGTTCGAGTCGGCCGCGTGTACCTACAAAACCAGGAACTGGTTGTGCTGGGACTTGAACCCGTGTCTCTATCCTCTGTCCTCTTTCATCTCCTTCTAACTTGCTGTCTTTATTTAGCCACATTCATTGACTAAGGGCTCCCTGAAGATCTCAAGTATCATTCCTCTGGGCCTGTTGTCGACAGAAAAGTAAACTTGTTGCTTGCTCACCACCATGTTTGAAGGACATCAGCGTGATCACCGCCGATAGGACGGAGGGTCAAATAAAACGGAACACCAATTTCTAGACAGGAGCAGTTGGGAGCTAACAGTGTATTGTGGAGTGACGTGTTTATTTGAGTGTCCAAACTTCCCTCTTTAGGTGGTTATTAGAATTTCACATTCGTGAACATCATAAAATCCACTGATTTCAAAGGCCCAGATGCTTATTATTACAGCAACTCAGTTGTTGAGGTGAGAGAAAATGAGAAGTATGTTGCTGCACCACTAAATCTATGGCTGGGAACTGTTGAAACCAAACAAAAAGAATTCACGGTGGCCAGATAGGGCTATTTTCTGCTGACTGTCTCTGGGGACTCAAACAGAATCCATTTGCTTGATTGTTTGATTTTCCGTTTCACTCGTGTAGGGTACTTGTCCACACACCTTCGGCTTGTAGTTTGTCTGTGTCCTTGGATCTCAAGTGAGTCTCCTGTAAGTAAGCACGTAGGTGTCTTGAGTATTCATCCCTTCTTTTATCCCTGTGTCTTTTGTTTGCAGCACTCAGTGCCTGACCTTTTATTCTGATGATTCAGAGCTGTGCACTTATTGCACTTAAAGAATATTTTTTATCATTAATCTACAATCACGTGAAGAACATTATGTTTACTATGCTCCCCCCTTCACCAAGTCCCCCCGAAAAACCTCTTCAGTCACTGTCGATCATCGTAGTTGGATGCTGTAGACCCCTTCACCATGTCCCCCCCAAAAGTCCCCGTTACAGTCACTGTCCATCAGTGAGTAGTAAGATGCTATATGATCTCTACTAGTCTTCTCTGTGTTGTACAGTACTCCCATTGCACACCCGACCACGCGCATTATACATGCTAAACTTAATGCCCCCATTCTTTCTCCCCACACTTATCCCTCCCTTCAGACTCACCCTGCCCAGTCCTTTTTCCTTTGGTTACTTTTAGTCAACTCTCGGGTTCTGTGAGTCTGCTGCTGTTTTTTTACTTCAGTTTTTCTTTGTTGTTATACTAAACACATGAGTGAAATCACTTGGTACTTGCCTTATCCTCCTGCCCTATTTTTCTGAACATACTACCGTCTTGCTCCATCCACGTCGTTGCAAATGGTAGTATTTGTTTTCTTCTTAAGGCTGCTTACTGCACTTTTTAAACTGGATTTCATTCTTCCTTTTTGTTTGTAGTTTAGCTATGTTATTCACCATTCAACTCCTGGTTATGAACAATAGCTTTGTGTCAATCGACATGTATCTGTATCTATCTATCTAAAGGTCTGTCTGTTTATCTATGTATCTATGTATGTATATATCTATGTATCTATGTATCTAACTATGTATCTATTTATCTATCTTCCTATCATCTATCTATGATGTCTATCATCTATTAATCTATGTACCTATCTATCTATCTTTCACCTGTCGTCTGTCTACCTATCTAACTATGAAAGAATCATCTTTTTGTCTGCCCATCTATAATTATGTACAGAACAGTTAACAACATAGCCTATGTCTGTTCCCTACATTATGCTTCCAGAAACCTTGCAAGGTAACTAAGCCATAAGGAGAGGACTGTGTTCACCGATACGCTTTCAGGTAGAGTCAGCAGAGTGTGATTACAAAACCAGTAAATGGAGGTGAAAGGACTTGAAGCCGTATTTTTGTCCTCTGTCCTCTTATAATTCCTGCTCGCTTGGTGACTTTATTTAGCCACATTCAGTGAGTAAGTGATCCCTGAAGACCACAAGTATCCTTCGTCTGGGCCTGTTGTCGACAGAAAAGTGTACTTGGCCTTTTTCACACCACCATGTTTGAGGGACATTGGCGTGATCACTGCTGATAGGTGGAGGGACAACTACGAATTAACACCTATTTCTGGACAGGAGCAGTTGGGAACAAAGAGTGTGTTGTGGAGTGAAGTGTTTATTTGAGTGTCCAAACTTCCCTCTTTAGGTGGTTATTACTTCTTTACATTCGTGAACATCATAAAAAGCTATGATTATAAATGCCCAGACGCATATTATTACAGCAATTCATTTGTTGAGGTGAGAGGAAATGAGAAGGAAGTTGCTGCACCACTAAATCTATGCCTGAGCACTGCTGAAACCAAACAAAAAGAATTCACGGTGGCTAGATAGGGCTATTTTCTACTGACTCTCTCTGGGGTCCAAAACAGAATCCATTTCTTTCTTTGTTTCTCAGTTTCACTTGTGTAGGGTACCTGTCCCCGCCCCTTCAGCTTGTAGTTTGTCTGTGTCGTTGGATCTCAAGTGAGTCTCCAGTAAGGGAGCACGTAGGTGGTCTTGAGTTTTCATCAGTTCTTCTAACCCTGTGTCTTTTGATTGGAGCACTCAAAGGCTGTACTTTTATTCTGATATTTGAGAGCTGTGCTCTTACTGCACTTTGAAATCCTTTTTGTTCTCATTAATGTACAATCACATGCAGAAAATTATGTTATTCTGTCTACCCTCTTCACCAAGTCACCCCAAATCCCAGTTACAGCCGCTCTCCGTCAGCATGTACTAAGATGCTGTAGAATCACTACATGTCTTCTCTGTGTTGTACAGCCCTACCCATGACACCCCACCCTACACATGATACATGCTAATCCTAATGCCCCCATTCTTTGTCCCCGCACTTATTACTCCCTTCCCACAAACCCTACCCAGTCCCTTTCTCTTTGGTAACTGTTAGTCCACTCTCGGGTTCTGTGAGTCTGCTGCTGTCTTTTCCTTCAGTTTTTCTTTGTTATCATACTCCACACATGAGTGAAATCATTTGGTACATGTATTTCTCCGCCTGGCCTATTTGACTGAGCATAATACCCTCTAGCTCCATCCACGTTATTGCAAATGATAGGATTTGTTTTCTTCTTATGGCTGCTTACTGCACTTTTTAAACTGGATTTCATTCTTCTTTTTTGTTTGTAGTTTTGCTATGTGCTTTCACCATTGCTCTCCTTGTTATGAGCAGTAGCTTTTTGTTTATCGATATGTACCTATATCTATCTATCTGTCTGTCTATCTATTTACCAATCACTCAATCAATCATCTTTTTGTCTGTCCATCTGTCCATTTGTACAGAACTGTTAACCATATAGCCTATATCACTTTCCTGCACTATGCTCCCAAAAATCCTGCAAAGTATCTAGGCTGCAGAGGGAGCACTGGGTTCACCGAGACACTTGCAGTTCGAGTCGGCCGCGTGTACCTACAAAACCAGGAAATGGTTGTGCTGGGACTTGAACCCGTGTCTCTATCCATTGTCCTCTTTCATCTCCTTCTAACTTGCTGTCTTTATTTAGCCACATTCATTGACTAAGGGCTCCCTGAAGATCTCAAGTATCATTCCTCTGGGCCTGTTGTCGACAGAAAAGTAAACTTGTTGCTTGCTCACCACCATGTTTGAAGGACATCAGCGTGATCACCGCCGATAGGACGGAGGGTCAAATAAAACGGAACACCAATTTCTAGACAGGAGCAGTTGGGAGCTAACAGTGTATTGTGGAGTGACGTGTTTATTTGAGTGTCCAAACTTCCCTCTTTAGGTGGTTATTAGAATTTCACATTCGTGAACATCATAAAATCCACTGATTTCAAAGGCCCAGATGCTTATTATTACAGCAACTCAGTTGTTGAGGTGAGAGAAAATGAGAAGTATGTTGCTGCACCACTAAATCTATGGCTGGGAACTGTTGAAACCAAACAAAAAGAATTCACGGTGGCCAGATAGGGCTATTTTCTGCTGACTGTCTCTGGGGACTCAAACAGAATCCATTTGCTTGATTGTTTGATTTTCCGTTTCACTCGTGTAGGGTACTTGTCCACACACCTTCGGCTTGTAGTTTGTCTGTGTCCTTGGATCTCAAGTGAGTCTCCTGTAAGTAAGCACGTAGGTGTCTTGAGTATTCATCCCTTCTTTTATCCCTGTGTCTTTTGTTTGCAGCACTCAGTGCCTGACCTTTTATTCTGATGATTCAGAGCTGTGCACTTATTGCACTTAAAGAATATTTTTTATCATTAATCTACAATCACGTGAAGAACATTATGTTTACTATGCTCCCCCCTTCACCAAGTCCCCCCGAAAAACCTCTTCAGTCACTGTCGATCATCGTAGTTGGATGCTGTAGACCCCTTCACCATGTCCCCCCCAAAAGTCCCCGTTACAGTCACTGTCCATCAGTGAGTAGTAAGATGCTATATGATCTCTACTAGTCTTCTCTGTGTTGTACAGTACTCCCATTGCACACCCGACCACGCGCATTATACATGCTAAACTTAATGGCCCCATTCTTTCTCCCCACACTTATCCCTCCCTTCAGACTCACCCTGCCCAGTCCTTTTTCCTTTGGTTACTTTTAGTCAACTCTCGGGTTCTGTGAGTCTGCTGCTGTTTTTTTACTTCAGTTTTTCTTTGTTGTTATACTAAACACATGAGTGAAATCACTTGGTACTTGCCTTATCCTCCTGCCCTATTTTTCTGAACATACTACCGTCTTGCTCCATCCACGTCGTTGCAAATGGTAGTATTTGTTTTCTTCTTAAGGCTGCTTACTGCACTTTTTAAACTGGATTTCATTCTTCCTTTTTGTTTGTAGTTTAGCTATGTTATTCACCATTCAACTCCTGGTTATGAACAATAGCTTTGTGTCAATCGACATGTATCTGTATCTATCTATCTAAAGGTCTGTCTGTTTATCTATGTATCTATGTATGTATATATCTATGTATCTATGTATCTAACTATGTATCTATTTATCTATCTTCCTATCATCTATCTATGATGTCTATCATCTATTAATCTATGTACCTATCTATCTATCTTTCACCTGTCGTCTGTCTACCTATCTAACTATGAAAGAATCATCTTTTTGTCTGCCCATCTATAATTATGTACAGAACAGTTAACAACATAGCCTATGTCTGTTCCCTACATTATGCTTCCAGAAACCTTGCAAGGTAACTAAGCCATAAGGAGAGGACTGTGTTCACCGATACGCTTTCAGGTAGAGTCAGCAGAGTGTGATTACAAAACCAGTAAATGGAGGTGAAAGGACTTGAAGCCGTATTTTTGTCCTCTGTCCTCTTATAATTCCTGCTCGCTTGGTGACTTTATTTAGCCTCATTCAGTGAGTAAGTGATCCCTGAAGACCACAAGTATCCTTCGTCTGGGCCTGTTGTCGACAGAAAAGTGTACTTGGCCTTTTTCACACCACCATGTTTGAGGGACATTGGCGTGATCACTGCTGATAGGTGGAGGGACAACTACGAATTAACACCTATTTCTGGACAGGAGCAGTTGGGAACAAAGAGTGTGTTGTGGAGTGAAGTGTTTATTTGAGTGTCCAAACTTCCCTCTTTAGGTGGTTATTACTTCTTTACATTCGTGAACATCATAAAAAGCTATGATTATAAATGCCCAGACGCATATTATTACAGCAATTCATTTGTTGAGGTGAGAGGAAATGAGAAGGAAGTTGCTGCAACACTAAATCTATGCCTGAGCACTGCTGAAACCAAACAAAAAGAATTCACGGTGGCTAGATAGGGCTATTTTCTACTGACTCTCTCTGGGGTCCAAAACAGAATCCATTTCTTTCTTTGTTTCTCAGTTTCACTTGTGTATGGTACCTGTCCCCGCCCCTTCAGCTTGTAGTTTGTCTGTGTCGTTGGATCTCAAGTGAGTCTCCAGTAAGGGAGCACGTAGGTGGTCTTGAGTTTTCATCAGTTCTTCTAACCCTGTGTCTTTTGATTGGAGCACTCAAAGGCTGTACTTTTATTCTGATATTTGAGAGCTGTGCTCTTACTGCACTTTGAAATCCTTTTTGTTCTCATTAATGTACAATCACATGCAGAAAATTATGTTATTCTGTCTACCCTCTTCACCAAGTCACCCCAAATCCCAGTTACAGCCGCTCTCCGTCAGCATGTACTAAGATGCTGTAGAATCACTACATGTCTTCTCTGTGTTGTACAGCCCTACCCATGACACCCCACCCTACACATGATACATGCTAATCCTAATGCCCCCATTCTTTGTCCCCGCACTTATTACTCCCTTCCCACAAACCCTACCCAGTCCCTTTCTCTTTGGTAACTGTTAGTCCACTCTCGGGTTCTGTGAGTCTGCTGCTGTCTTTTCCTTCAGTTTTTCTTTGTTATCATACTCCACACATGAGTGAAATCATTTGGTACATGTATTTCTCCGCCTGGCCTATTTGACTGAGCATAATACCCTCTAGCTCCATCCACGTTATTGCAAATGATAGGATTTGTTTTCTTCTTATGGCTGCTTATTGCACTTTTTAAACTGGATTTCATTCTTCTTTTTTGTTTGTAGTTTTGCTATGTGCTTTCACCATTGCTCTCCTTGTTATGAGCAGTAGCTTTTTGTTTATCGATATGTACCTATATCTATCTATCTGTCTGTCTATCTATTTACCAATCACTCAATCAATCATCTTTTTGTCTGTCCATCTGTCCATGTGTACAGAACAGTTAACCATATACCCTATATCACTTTCCTGCACTATGCTCCCAAAAATCCTGCAATGTATCTAGGCTGCAGAGGGAGCACTGGGTTCACCGAGACTCTTGCAGTTCGAGACGGCCGCATGTACCGACAACACCAGGAAATGGTTGTGCTGGACTTGAACCCGTGTCTCTATCCTCTGTCCTCTTTCATCTCCTTCTAACTTGCTGTCTTTATTTAGCCACATTCATTGACTAAGGGCTCCCTGAAGTTCTCAAGTATCATTCCTCTGGAACTGTTGTCGACAGAAAAGTAAACTTGTTGCTTTGCTCACCACCATGTTTGAAGGACATCAGCGTGATCACCGCCGATAGGACGGAGGGTCAAATAAAACGGAACACCAATTTCTAGACAGGAGCAGTTGGGAGCTAACAGTGTATTGTGGAGTGACGTGTTTATTTGAGTGTCCAAACTTCCCTCTTTAGGTGGTTATTAGATTTTCACATTCGTGAACATCATAAAATCCACTGATTTCAAAGGTCCAGATGCTTATTATTACAGCAACTCAGTTGTAGAGGTGAGAGAAAATGAGAAGTATGTTGCTGCACCACTAAATCTATGGCTGGAAACTGTTGAAACCAAACAAAAAGAATTCACGGTGGCCAGATAGGGCTATTTTCTGCTGACTGTCTCTGGGGACTCAAACAGAATCCATTTGCTTGATTGTTTGATTTTCCGTTTCACTCGTGTAGGGTTCTTGTCCACACACCTTCGGCTTGTAGTTTGTCTGTGTCCTTGGATCTCAAGTGAGTCTCCTGTAAGTAAGCAGGTAGGTGCCTAGAGTTTTCATCCCTTCTTTTATCCCTGTGTCTTTTGTTTGCAGCACTCAGTGCCTGACCTTTTATTCTGATGATTCAGAGCTGTGCACTTACTGCACTTAAAGAATATTTTTTAACATTAATCTACATTCAAGTGAAGAACATTATGTTTACTATGATCCCCCCTTCACCAAGTCCCCCCGAAAAACCTCTTCAGTCACTGTCGATCATCGTAGTTAAATGCTGTAGACCCCTTCACCATGTCCCCCACAAAAGTCCCCGTTAAAGTCACTGTCCTCAGTGAGTTGTAAGATGCTATATGATCTCTACTAGTCTTCTCTGTGTTGTACAGTACTCCCCATGCACACCCGACCCCGCGCATTATACATGCTAATCTTAATGCCCCCATTCTTTCTCCCCACACTTATCCCTCCCTTCAGACTCACCATGACCAGTCCTTTTTCCTTTGGTTACTTTAGTCAACCCTCGGGTTCTGTGAGTCTGCCGCTGTTTTTTTACTTCAGTTTTTCTTTGTTGTTATACTCCACACATGAGTGAAATCACTTGGTATTGCCTTTATCCGCCTGCCCTATTTTTCTGAACATACTACCGTCTTGCTCCATCCAAGTCATTGCAAATGGTAGTATTTGTTTTCTTCTTAAGGCTGCTTACTGCACTTTTTAACTGGATTTCATTCTTCCTTTTTGTTTGTAGTTTAGCTATGTTATTCACCATTCAACTCCTGGTTATGAACAATAGCTTTGTGTCAATCGACATGTATCTGTGTCTATCTATCTAAAGGTCTGTCTGTCTATCTATGTATCTATGTATGTATATATCTATGTATCTATGTATATATCTATGTATTTATCTATCTATCTTCCTATCAACTATCTATGATGTCTATCATCTATTAATCTATGTACCTATCTATCTCTCTTTAACCTGTCGTCTGTCTACCTATCTATCTATGAAACAATCATCTTTTTGTCTGCCCATCTATACTTATATACAGAACAGTTAACAACATAGCCTATGTCTCTTCCCTACATTATGCTTCCAGAAATCTTGCAAGGTAACTAAGCCATAAGGAGAGCACTGAGTTAACCGGTACGCTTTCAGGTAGAGTCAGCAGAGTGTGCTTACAAAACCAGTAAATGGAGGTGAAAGGACTTGAACCCGTATCTTTTTCCTCTGTCCTCTTATACTTCCTGATCGCTTGGTGACTTTATTTAGCCACATTCAGTGAGTAAGTGATCCCTGAAGACCAAAAGTATCCTTCGTCTGGGCCTGTTGTCGACAGAAAAGTGTACTGGGCCCTTTGCACACCACCATGTTTGAGGGACATTGGCGTGATCGCTGCTGATAGGTGGAGGGACAAATATGAATTAACACCTATTTCTGGACAGGAGCAGTTGTGAACAAAGAGTGTGTTGTGGAGTGAATTGTTTATTTGAGTGTCCAAACTTCCCTCTTTAGGTGGTTATTACTTCTTTACATTCGTGAACATCATAAAAAGCAATGATTATAAATGCCCAGACGCATATTATTACAGCAATTCATTTGTTGAGGTGAGAGGAAATGAGAAGGAAGTTGCTGCACCACTAAATCTATGCCTGAGCACTGCTGAAACCAAACAAAAAGAATTCATTGTGGCTAGATAGGGCTATTTTCTACTGACTCTCTCTGGGGTCCAAAACAGAATCCATTTCTTTCTTTGTTTCTCAGTTTGACTTGTGTAGGGTACCTGTCCGCGCCCCTTCAGCTTGTAGTTTGTCTGTGTCCTTGGATATCAAGTGAGTCTCCATAAGGGAGCACGTAGGTGGTCTTGAGTTTTCATCAGTTCTTCTAACCCTGTGTCTTTTGATTGGAGCACTCAAAGGCTGTACTTTTATTCTGATATTTGAGAGCTGTGCTCTTACTGCACTTTGGAATTCTTTTTGTTCTCATTAATATACAATCACATGCAGAAAATTATGTTATTCTGTCTACCCTCTTCACAAAGTCACCCCAAATCCCAGTTACAGCCGCTCTCCATCAGCATGTAATAAGATGCTGTAGAATCACTACATGTCTTCTCTGTGTTGTACAGCCCTACCCATGACACCCCACCCTACACATTATACATGCTAATCCTAATGCCCCCATTCTTTTTCCCCGCAATTATTACTCCCTTCCCACAAACCCTACCCAGTCCCTTTCTCTTTGGTAACTGTTAGTCCACTCTCGGGTTCTGTGAGTCTGCTGCTGTCTTTTCCTTCAGTTTTTCTTTGTTATCATACTCCACACATGAGTGAAATCATTTGGTACATGTATTTCTCCGACTGGCCTATTTGACTGAGCATAATACCCTCTAGCTCCATCCACGTTATTGCAAATGATAGGATTTGTTTTCTTCTTATGGCTGTTTACTGCACTTTTTAAACTGGATTTCATTCTTCTTTTTTGTTTGTAGTTTTGCTATGTGCTTTCACCATTGCTCTCCTTGTTATGAGCAGTAGCTTTTTGTTTATCGATATGTACCTATATCTATCTATATGTCTGTCTATCTATTTACCAATCACTCAATCAATCATCTTTTTGTCTGTCCATCTGTCCATGTGTACAGAACAGTTAACCATATACCCTATATCACTTTCCTGCACTGTGCTCCCAAAAATCCTGCAAAGTATCTAGGCTGCAGAGGGAGCACTGGGTTCACCGAGACACTTGAAGTTCGAGTCGGCCGCGTGTACCTACAAAACCAGGAAATGGTTGTGCTGGGACTTGAACCCGTGTCTCTATCCTCTGTCCTCTTTCATCTCCTTCTAAATTGCTGTCTGTATTTAGCCACATTCATTGACTAAGGGCTCCCTGAAGATCTCAAGTATCATTCCTCTGGGCCTATTGTCGACAGAAAAGTAAACTTGTTGGTTTGCTCACCACCATGTTTGAAGGACATCAGCGTGATCACCGCCGATAGGACGGAGGGTCAAATAAAACGGAACACCAATTTCTAGACAGGAGCAGTTGGGAGCTAACAGTGTATTGTGGAGTGACGTGTTTATTTGAGTGTCCAAATTTCCTCTTTAGGTGGTTATTAGATTTTCACATTCGTGAACATCATAAAATCCACTGATTTCAAAGGCCCAGATGCTTATTATTACAGCAACTCAGTTGTTGAGGTGAGAGAAAATGAGAAGTATGTTGCTGCACCACTAAATCTATGGCTGGGAACTGTTGAAACCAAACAAAAAGAATTCACGGTGGCCAGATAGGGCTATTTTCTGCTGACTGTCTCTGGGGACTCAGACAGAATCCATTTGCTTGATTGTTTGATTTTCCGTTTCACTCGTGTAGGGTACTTGTCCACACACCTTCGGCTTGTAGTTTGTCTGTGTCCTTGGATCTCAAGTGAGTCTCCTGTAAGTAATCACGTAGGTGTCTTGAGTATTCATCCCTTCTTTTATCCCTGTGTCTTTTGTTTGCAGCACTCAGTGCCTGACCTTTTATTCTGATGATTCAGAGCTGTGCACTTATTGAACTTAAAGAATATTTTTTATCATTAATCTACAATCACGTGAAGAACATTATGTTTACTATGCTCCCCCTTTCACCAAGTCCCCCCGAAAAACCTCTTCAGTCACTGTCGATCAGCGTAGTTGGATGCTGTAGACCCCTTCACCATGACCCCAACAAATGTCCCCGTTACAGTCACTGTCCATCAGTGAGTAGTAAGATGCTATATGATCTCTACTAGTCTTCTCTGTTTTGTACAGTACTCCCATTGCACACCCGACCACGCGCATTATACATGCTAAACTTAATGCCCCCATTCTTTCTCCCCAAACTTATCCCTCCCTTCAGACTCACCCTGCCCAGTCCTTTTTCCTTTGGTTACTTTTAGTCAACTCTCGGGTTCTGTGAGTCTGCTGCTGTTTTTTTACTTCAGTTTTTCTTTGTTGTTATACTCCACACATGAGTGAAATCACTTGGTACTTGCCTTTATCCACCTGCCCTATTTTTCTGAACATACTACCGTCTTGCTCCATCCACGTCATTGCAAATGGTAGTATTTGTTTTTTTCTTAAGGCTGCTTACTGCACTTTTTAAACTGGATTTCATTCTTCCTTTTTGTTTGTAGTTTAGCTATTTTATTCACCATTCAACTCCTGGTTATGAACAATAGCTTTGTGTCAATCGACATGTATCTGTATCTATCTATCTAAAGGTCTGTCTGTCTATCTATGTATCTAAGTATGTATATATCTATGTATCTATGTATCTATCTATGTATCTATTTATCTATCTTCCTATCATCTATCTATGATGTCTATCATCTATTAATCTATGTACCTATCTATCTATCTTTCACCTGTCGTCTGTCTACCTATCTAACAATGAAAGAATCATCTTTTTGTCTGCCCATCTATAATTATGTACAGAACAGTTAACAACATAGCCTATGTCTCTTCCCTACATTATGTTTCCAGAAACCTTGCAAGGTAACTAAGCCATAAGGAGAGCACTGTGTTCACCGATACGCTTTCAGGTAGATTCAACAGAGTGTGCTTACAAAACCAGTAAATGGAGGTGAAAGGACTTGAACCGTATTTTTGTCCTCTGTCCTCTTATACTTCCTGCTCGCTTGGTGACTTTATTTAGCCACATTCAGTGAGTAAGTGATCCCTGAAGACCACAAGTATCCTTCGTCTGGGCCTGTTGTCGACAGAAAAGTGTACTTGGCCTTTTGCAAACCACCATGTTTGAGGGACATTGGCGTTATCACTGCTGATAGGTGGACGGACAAATATGAATTAACACCTATTTCTGGACAGGAGCAGTTGGGAACAAAGAGTGTGTTGTGGAGTGAAGTGTTTATTTGAGTGTCCAAACTTCCCTCTTTAGGTGGTTATTACTTCTTTACATTCGTGAACATCATAAAAAGCAATGATTATAAATGCCCAGACGCATATTATTACAGCATTTCATTTGTTGAGGTGAGAGGAAATGAGAAGGAAGTTGCTGCAATACTAAATCTATGCCTGAGCACTGCTGAAACCAAACAAAAAGAATTCACGGTGGCTAGATAGGGCTATTTTCTACTGCCTCTCTCTGGGGTCCAAAAGAGAATCCATTTCTTTCTTTGTTTCTCAGGTTCACTTGTGTAGGGTACCTGTCCCCGCCCCTTCAGCTTGTAGTTTGTCTGTGTCCTTGGATCTCAAGTGAGTCTCCAGTAAGGGAGCACGTAGGAGGTCTTGAGTTTTCATCAGTTCTTCTAACCCTGTGTCTTTTGATTGGAGCACTCAAAGGCTGTACTTTTATTCTGATATTTGAGAGCTGTGCTCTTACTGCACTTTGAAATCCTTTTTGTTCTCATTAATATACAATCACATGCAGAAAATTATGTTATTCTGTCTACACTCTTCACCAAGTCAACCCAAATTCCAGTTACAGCCGCTCTCCGTCAGCATGTACTAAGATGCTGTAGAATCACTACATGTCTTCTCTGTGTTGTACAGCCCTACCCATGACACCCCACCCTACACATTATACATGCTAATCCTAATGCCCCCATTCTTTTTCCCCGCACTTATTACTCCCTTCCCACAAACCCTACCCAGTCAGTTTCTCTTTGGTAACTGTTAGTCCAATCTCGGGTTCTGTGAGTCTGCTGCTGTCTTTTCCTTCAGTTTTTCTTTGTTATCATACTCCACACATGAGTGAAATCATTTGGTACATGTATTTCTCCGCCTGGCCTATTTGACTGAGCATAATACCCTCTAGCACCATCCACGTTATTGCAAATGATAGGATTTGTTTTCTTCTTATGGCTGCTTACTGCACTTTTTAAACTGGATTTCATTCTTCTTTTTTGTTTGTAGTTTTGCTATGTGCTTTCACCATTGCTCTCCTTGTTATGAGCAGTAGCTTTTTGTTTATCGATATGTACCTATATCTATCTATCTGTCTGTGTATCTATTTACCAATCACTCAATCATTCATCTTTTTGTCTGTCCATCTGTCCATGTGTACAGATCAGTTAACCATATACCCTATATCACTTTCCTGCACTATGCTCCCAAAAATCCTGCAAAGTATCTAGGCTGCAGAAGGAGCACTGGGTTCACCGAGACACTTGCAGTTCGAGTCGGCCGCGTGTACCTACAAAATCAGGGAATGGTTGTGCTGGGACTTGAACCCGTGTCTCTATCCTCTGTCCTCTTTCATCTCCTTCTAAATTGCTGTCTGTATTTAGCCACATTCATTGACTAAGGGCTCCCTGAAGATCTCAAGTATCATTCCTCTGGGCCTGTTGTCGACAGAAAAGTAAACTTGTTGGTTTGCTCACCACCATGTTTGAAGGACATCAGCGTGATCACAGCCGATAGGACGGAGGGTCAAATAAAACGGAACACCAATTTCTAGACAGGAGCACTTGGGAGCTAACAGTGTATCGTGGAGTGACGTGTTTATTTGAGTGTCCAAACTTCCCTCTTTAGGTGGTTATTAGATTTTCACATTCGTGAACATCATAAAATCCACTGATTTCAAAGGCCCAGATGCTTATTATTACAGCAACTCAGTTGTTGAGGTGAGAGAAAATGAGAAGTATGTTGCTGCACCACTAAATCTATGGCTGGGAACTGTTGAAACCAAACAAAAAGAATTCACGGTGGCCAGATAGGGCTATTTTCTGCTGACTGTCTCTGGGGACTCAAACAGAATCCATTTGCTTGATTGTTTGATTTTCCGTTTCACTCGTGTAGGGTACTTGTCCACACACCTTCGGCTTGTAGTTTGTCTGTGTCCTTGGATCTCAAGTGAGTCTCCTGTAAGTAAGCACTTAGGTGTCTTGAGTTTTCATCCCTTCTTTTATCCATGTGTCTTTTGTTTGCAGCACTCAGTGCCTGACCTTTTATTCTGATGATTCAGAGCTGTGCACTTATTGCACTTAAAGAATATTTTTTATCATTAATCTACAATCACGTGAAGAACATTATGTTTACTATGCTACCCCTTCACCAAGTCCCCCCGAAAAACCTCTTCAGTCACTATCGATCATCGTAGTTGGATGCTGTAGACCCCTTCACCATGTCCCCCCCAAAAGTCCCCATTACAGTCACTGTCCATCAGTGAGTAGTAAGATGCTATATGATCTCTACTAGTCTTCTCTGTGTTGTACAGTATTCCCCATGCACACACGACCCCGCGCATTATACATGCTAAACTTAATGCCCCCATTCTTTCTCCCCACACTTATAACTCCCTTCAGACTCACCCTGCGCAGTCCTTTTTCCTTTGGTTACTTTTAGTCAACTCTCGGGTTCTGTGAGTCTGCTGCTGTTTTTTTACTTCAGTTTTTCTTTGTTGTTATACTCCACACATGAGTGATATCATTGGATATTGTCTTTCTCCGTCTGACCTATTTTTCTGAACATACTACTGTCTAGCTCCATCCACGTCATTGCAAATGGTAGGATTTGTTTTCTTCTTATGGCTGCTTACTGCACTTTATAAACTGGATTTCATTCTTCCTTTTTGTTTGTAGTTTAGCTATGTGATTTCACCATTCATCTCCTGGTTATGAGCAACAGCTTTGTGTCAATCGATATGTATCTGTATCTATCTATCGCTCTGTCTGACTGTATATCTATCTATCTTTCTATATATCCTTCTTTCTATCTCTCTATCCTCTCTATTTATCTGTCCATCTATCTAGCTTCCTGTCTTCTATCATGTGTATTATCTATCGATCATCTGTCATCTATCTATCTGTCTATCTATGAAACAATCTTCTTTCTGTCTGTCCATCTATCCTTATGTACAGAACAGTTAACTACATCAACTATGTCACTTCCCTACATTATGCTTTCAAAAACATTGCAAGGTCACTAGGCCGTAGGGAGAGCACTGGGCTCACTGAGACAATTGCAGATCGAATCAGCCGCGTGTGATTACAAAACCAGTAAATGGTGGTGCAGGGACTTGAACCCGTATCTCTGTCCTCTGTCCTCTTAAACCTCCTTCTCGCTTGCTAACTGTATTTAGCCACATTCATTGACTAAGTCCTCACTGAAGACCCAATTATACTTCCTCTGGGCCTGTTGTAGACAGAAAATTATACTTGGTGCTTTACTCACCACCATGTTTGAGGGACATTGGCATGTTCACCACTGATAGGAGGAGGGACAAATAAAAAGGAACACCTATTTCTAGACAGGAGCATTTGGGAGCAAAGTGTGTGTTGTGGAGAGACGTTTTTGGTTGAGTGTCCAAACTTCCCTCTTTATGTGGTTATTACTTCTTTACAATCGTGGATATCATAAAACCCAGTGATTTCAAAAGCCCAGACGCATATTATTACAGCAATTCATTTGTTGAAGTGAGAGGAAATGAGAAGGAAGTTGCTGCAACACTAAATCTATGCCTGAGCACTGCTGAAACCAAACAGAAAGAATTCACGGTGGCTAGATAGGGCTATTTTCTACTGACTCTCTCTGGGGTCCAAAAGAGAATCCATTTCTTTCTTTGTTTCTCAGTTTCACTTGTGTAGGGTACCTTTCCCCGCCCCTTCAGCTTGTAGTTTGTCTGTGTCCTTGGATATCAAGTGAGTCTCCAGTAATGGAGCACGTAGGTGGTCTTGAGTTTTCATCAGTTCTTCTAACCCTGTGTCTTTTGATTGGAGCACTCAAAGGCTGTACTTTTATTCTGATATTTGAGAGCTGTGCTCTTACTGCACTTTGAAATTCTTTTTGTTCTCATTAATATACAATCACATGCAGAAAATTATGTTATTCTGTCTACCCTCTTCACCAAGTCACCCCAAATCCCAGTTACAGCCGCTCTCCGTCAGCATGTACTAAGATGCTGTAGAATCACTACATGTCTTCTCTGTGTTGTACAGCCCTACCCATGACACCCCACCCTACACATTATACATGCTAATCCTAATGCCCCCATTCTTTTACCCCGCACTTATTACTCCCTTCCCACAAACCCTACCCAGTCCCTTTCTCTTTGGTAACTGTTAGTCCACTCTCGGGTTCTGTGAGTCTGCTGCTGTCTTTTCCTTCAGTTTTTCTTTGTTATCATACTCCACACATGAGTGAAATCATTTGGTACATGTATTTCTCCGCCTGGCCTATTTGACTGAGCATAATACCCTCTAGCTCCATCCATGTTATTGCAAATGATAGGATTTGTTTTCTTCTAATGGCTGCTTACTGCACTTTTTAAACTGGATTTCATTCTTCTTTTTTGTTTGTAGTTTTGATATGTGCTTTCACCATTGCTCTCCTTGTTATGAGCAGTAGCTTTTTGTTTATCGATATGTACCTATATCTATCTATCTGTTTGTCTATCTATTTACCAATCACTCAATCAATCATCTTTTTGTCTGTCCATCTGTCCATGTGTACAGATCAGTTAACCATATACCCTATATCACTTTCCTGCACTATGCTCCCAAAAATCCTGCAAAGTATCAAGGCTGCAGAGGGAGCACTGGGTTCACCGAGACACTTGCAGTTCGAGTCGGCCGCGTGTACCTACAAATCCAGGAAATGGTTGTGCTGGGACTTGAACCCGTGTCTCTATCCTCTGTCCTCTTTCATCTCCTTCTAATTTGCTGTCTTTATTTAGCCACATTCATTGACTAAGGGCTCCCTGAAAATCTCAAGTATCATTCCTCTGGGCCTGTTGTCGACAGAAAAGTAAACTTGTTGCTTTGCTCACCACCATGTTTGAAGGACATCAGCGTGATCACAGCCGATAGGACGGAGGGTCAAATAAAACGGAACACCAATTTCTAGACAGGAGCAGTTGGGAGCTAACAGTGTATTGTGGAGTGACGTGTTTATTTGAGTGTCCAAACTTCCCTCTTTAGGTGGTTATTAGATTTTCACATTCGTGAACATCATAAAATCCACTGATTTCAAAGGCCCAGATGCTTATTATTACAGCAACTCAGTTGTTGAGGTGAGAGAAAATGAGAAGTATGTTGCTGCACCACTAAATCTATGGCTGGGAACTGTTGAAACCAAACAAAAAGAATTCACGGTGGCCAGATAGGGCTATTTTCTGCTGACTGTCTCTGGGGACTCAAACAGAATCCATTTGCTTGATTGTTTGATTTTCCGTTTCACTCGTGTAGGGTACTTGTCCACACACCTTCGGCTTGTAGTTTGTCTGTGTCCTTGGATCTCAAGTGAGTCTCCTGTAAGTAAGCACGTAGGTGTCTTGAGTATTCATCCCTTCTTTTATCCCTGTGTCTTTTGTTTGCAGCACTCAGTGCCTGACCTTTTATTCTGATGATTCAGAGCTGTGCACTTATTGCACTTAAAGAATATTTTTTATCATTAATCTACAATCACGTGAAGAACATTATGTTTACTATGCTCCCCCTTCACCAAGTCCCCCCGAAAAACCTCTTCAGTCACTATCGATCATCGTAGTTGGATGCTGTAGACCCCTTCACCATGTCCCCCCCAAAAGTCCCCGTTACAGTCACTGTCCATCAGCGAGTAGTAAGATGCTATATGGTCTCTACTAGGCTTCTCTGTGTTGTACAGTACTCCCTATGCACACCCGACCCCGCGCATTATACATGCTAAACTTAATACCCCCATTCTTTCTCCCCACACTTATCCCTCCCTTCAGACTCACTCTGCGCAGTCCTTTTTCCTTTGGTTACTTTTAGTCAACTCTCGGGTTCTGTGAGTCTGCTGCTGTTTTTTTACTTCAGTTTTTCTTTGTTGTTATACTCCACACATGAGTGATATCATTGGATATTGTCTTTCTCCGCCTGACGTATTTTTCTGAACATACTACAGTCTAGCTCCATCCACGTCATTGCAAATGGTAGGATTTGTTTTCTTCTTATGGCTGCTTACTGCACTTTATAAACTGGATTTCATTCTTCCTTTTTGTTTGTAGTTTAGCTATGTGATTTCACCATTCATCTCCTGGTTATGAGCAACAGCTTTGTGTCAATCGATATGTATCTGTATCTATCTATCGCTCTGTCTGACTGTATATCTATCTATCTTTCTATATATCCTTCTTTCTATCTCTCTATCCTCTCTATTTATCTGTCCATCTATCTAGCTTCCTGTCTTCTATCATGTATATAATCTATCGATCATCTGTCATCTATCTATCTGTCTATCTATGAAACAATCTTCTTTCTGTCTGTCCATCTATCCTTATGTACAGAACAGTTAACTACATCAATTATGTCACTTCCCTACATTATGCTTTCAAAAACATTGCAAGGTCACTAGGCCGTAGGGAGAGCACTGGGCTCACTGAGACAATTGCAGATCGAATCAGCCACGTGTGATTACAAAACCAGTAAATGGTGGTGCAGGGACTTGAACCCGTATCTCTGTCCTCTGTCCTCTTAAACCTCCTTCTCGCTTGCTACCTGTATTTAGCCACATTCATTGACTAAGTCCTCACTGAAGACCCCAATTATACTTCCTCTGGGCCTGTTGTAGACAGAAAAGTATACTTGGTGCTTTACTCACCACCATGTTTGAGGGACATTGGCATGTTCACCACTGATAGGAGGAGGGACAAATAAAAAGGAACACCTATTTCTAGACAGGAGCATTTGGGAGCAAAGTGTGTGTTGTGGAGAGACGTGTTTGGTTGAGTGTCCAAACTTCCCTCTTTATGTGGTTATTACTTCTTTACATCGTGGATATCATAAAACCAAGTGATTTCAAAATCCCAGACGCATATTATTACAGCAATTCAGTTGTTGATGTGAGAAAAATGAGAAGGACATTGCAGTACCACTAAATCTATACCTGGGCACTGCTGATACCAAACAAAAGGAATTCACGGTGGCTAGGTAGGACTATTTTCTAGTGACGGTCTCTGGGGTCTCAAACAGAATCCATTTGATTCTTTGTTTCAAAGATTCACTTGTATAGGGTACCTGTCCCCGCCCCTTCAGCTTGTAGTTTGTCTGTGTCCTTGGATCGCAAGTGAGTCTCCAGTATGGGAGCACTTAGGTGATCTTGAGTTTTCATCAGTTCTTCTAACCATGTGTCTTTTGATTGGAGCAGTGAAAGCCTGTACTTTTATTCTGATATTTGAGAGCTGTGCTCTTACTGCACTTTGAAATTTTTTTTGTTCTCATTAATATACAATCACATGCAGAACAATATGTTAACTAGTCTAACCCCTTCACCAAGTCCTCGCCAAATCCCAGTTTCAGTCGCTGTCCGTCACCGTGTCGTAAGATGCTCTAGAATCACTACTTGTCTTCTCTGTGTTGTATAGCCCTCCCAGTGACCCTTCACCCTACACATTATTCATGCTAATCCTAATGCCCCCATTCTTTTTCCCCGCCCTTATCAATCCCTTCCCACAAAAACTACCCAGTCCCTTTCTCTTTGGTAACTCTTAGTCCACTCTCGGGTACTGTGTATATGCTGCTGTTTCTTCCTTCAGTTTTTCTTTGTTATCGTACTCCACACATGAGTTAAATCATTTGGTACATGTATTTCTCCGACTGGCCTATTTGACTGAGCATAATACCCTCTAGCTCCATCCAAGTTATTGCCAATGATAGGATTTGTATTCTTCTTATGGCTGCTTACTGCACTTTTTAAACTGGATTTTATTCTTCTTTTTCGTTTGTAGCTTGCTATGTGCTTCAACCATTGCTCTCATGGTTATGAGCAATAGCTTTGTGTTAATCGATATGAACCTATATCTTTCTATCTGTCTGTCTATCAATCAATCAATCAATCAATCAATCATCTTTCTGTCTGCCCATCTGTCCTTGTGTACAGAACAGGTAACCACATATCCTATGTCACTTTCCTACATTATGCTTCCAAAAATCCTGCAAGGTAACTAGGCTGTAGGGAGAGCACTGGGTTCACCGAGACACTTGCAGGTCGTGTCGGCCGAGTGTACCTACAAAACCAGGAAATGGTTGTGCAGGGACTTGAACCCGTGTCTCTATCCTCTGTCCTCTTTCATCTCCTTCTCACTTCCTGTCTGTATGTAGCCACATTCATTCACTAAGTGCTCCCTGAAGACCACAAGTATCCTTCCTCTGGGCCTGTGGACGACAGAAACGTAAAATTGTTGCTTTGCTCACCACCATGTTTGAAGGACATCTATGTGAACACCACTGATAGGATGGAGGGTCAAATAAAAAGGAACACCAATTTCTAGACAGGAGCAGTTGGGAGCTAAGAGTGTATTGTGGAGTGACATATTTATTTGAGTGTCCAAACTTCCCTCTTTAGGTGGTTATTACTTCACATTCGTGAAGATCATAAAACCCACAGATTTCAAAGGCCCAGATTCCTATTATTTCAGCAACCCAGTTGTTGAGGTGAGAGAAAATGAGAGGGACGTTGCTCCACCACTAAATCTATGGCTGGGCCTTGCTGAAAACAAACAAAAAGAATTCACGGTGGCCAGATAGTGCTATTTTCTACTGCCTGTCTCTGGGGGCTCAAACAGAATCCATTTGTTTGATTGTTTGTTTTTCAGTTTCACTCGTGTAGGGTACTTGTCCCCACACCTTCAGCTTGTAGTTTGTCTTTGTCCTTGGATCTCAAGTGAGTCTCCTGTAAGGAAGCACGTAGGTTTCTTGAGTTTTCATCCGTTCTCTTAACCCTGTGTCTTTTGTTTGCAGCACTCAGAGCCTGACCTTTTATTCTGATGATTCAGTGCTGTGCCCTTATTGCACTTAAAAAATTTTTTTTGTTATCATTAATCTACAATCACGTGAAGAACATTATGTTTACTATGTTCCCCCTTATCCAAGTCCACCAGCAAAAACCTCTTAAAGTCGCTGTCCATCAGCATAGTTGTATGCTTTAAACCCCTTCAGCATGTACCCCTTCAAAGACACCGATACAGTCGCTGTCAATCATGGAGTAGTAAGATGCTATATAACCTCTACTAGTCTTCTCTGTGTTGTAAAGCACTCCCCATGACCCACGCGACCCCACGCAATATACATGGTATTCCTAATGCCCCCAATCTTTCTCCCCACACTTATCCCTCCCTTCAGAACCACCCTGTGCAGTCCTTTTCCCTTTGGCAACTTTTAGTCAACTCTCGGGTTCTGTGAGTATCCTGCTGTTTTTTTCCTTCAGTTTCTCTTTGTTGTTATACTCCACACATGAGTGATACCATTTGATATTGTCTTTCTCCGCCTGACCTATTTTTCTGAACATACTACTGTCTAGCTCCATCCACGTCATTGCAAATGGTAGGATTTGTTTTCTTCTTATGGCTGCTTACTGCACTTTGTAAACTGGATTTCACTCTTCCTTTTTGTTTGTAGTTTAGCTATGTGATTTCAAAATTCATCTCCTGGTTATGAGCAACAGCTTTGTGTCAATCGATATGTATCTGTATCTATCTATCGCTCTGTCTGTCTGTATATCTATCTATCTTTCTATATATCCTTCTTTCTATCTCTCTATCCTCTCTATTTATCTATCCATCTATCTAGCTTCCTGTCTTCTATCATGTGTATAATCTATCGATCATCTGTAATCTATCCATCTGTCTATGAAACAATCTTCTTTCTGTCTGTCCATCTATCCTTATGTACAGAACAGTTAACTACATCAACTATGTCACTTCCCTGCATTATGCTTTCAAAAATATTGCAAGGTCACTAGGCCGTAGGGAGAGCACTGGGCTCACTGAGACAATTGCAGATCGAATCAGCCGCGTGTGCTTACAAAACCAGTAAATGGTGGTGCAGGGACTTGAACCCGTATCTCTGTCCTCTGTCCTCTTAAACCTCCTTCTCGCTTGCTAACTGTATTTAGCCACATTCATTGACTAAGTCCTCACTGAAGACCCCAATTATACTTCCTCTGGGCCTGTTGTAGACAGAAAAGTATACTTGGTGCTTTACTCACCACCATGTTTGAGGGACATTGGCATGTTCACCACTGATAGGAGGAGGGACAAATAAAAAGGAACACCTATTTCTAGACAGGAGCATTTGGGAGCAAAGTGTGTGTTGTGGAGAGATGTGTTTGGTTGAGTGTCCAAACTTCCCTCTTTATGTGGTTATTACTTCTTTACAATCGTGGATATCATAAAACCCAGTGATTTCAAAAGCCCAGACGCATAGTATTACAGCAATTCATTTGTTGATGTGAGATAAATGAGAAGGACATTGCAGTACCACTAAATCTATACCTGGGCACTGCTGATACCAAACAAAAGGAATTCACGGTGGCTAGGTAGGACTATTTTCTAGTGACGGTCTCTGGGGTCTCAAACAGAATCCATTTGTTTCTTTGTTTCAAAGATTCACTTGTATAGGGTACCTGTCCCCGCCCCTTCAGCTTGTAGTTTGTCTGTGTCCTTGGATCACAAGTGAGTCTCCAGTAAGGGAGCACTTAGGTGATCTTGAGTTTTCATCAGTTCTTCTAACCCTGTGTCTTTTAATTGGTGCAGTGAAAGCCTGTACTTTTATTCTGATATTTGATAGCTTGGTTCTTACTGCTCTATGAAATTTTTTTTGTTCTCATTAATATACAATCACATGCAGAACAATATGTTAACTAGTCTAACCCCTTCACCAAGTCCTCGCCAAATCCCAGTTTCAGTCGCTGTCCGTCACCGTGTCGTAAGATGCTCTAGAATCACTACTTGTCTTCTCTGTGTTGTATAGCCCTCCCAGTGACCCTTCACCCTACACATTATTCATGCTAATCCTAATGCCCCCATTCTTTTTCCCCGCCCTTATCAATCACTTCCCACAAACACTACCCAGTCCCTTTCTCTTTGGTAACTCTTAGTCCACTCTCGGGTACTGTGTATATGCTGCTGTTTCTTCCTTCAGTTTTTCTTTGTTATCGTACTCCACACATGAGTTAAATCATTTGGTACATGTATTTCTCCGACTGGCCTATTTGACTGAGCATAATACCCTCTAGCTCCATCCAAGTTATTGCCAATGATAGGATTTGTATTCTTCTTATGGCTGCTTACTGCACTTTTTAAACTGTATTTTATTCTTCTTTTTCGTTTGTAGCTTGCTATGTGCTTCAACCATTGCTCTCATGGTTATGAGCAATAGCTTTGTGTTAATCGATATGAACCTATATTTTTCTATCTGTCTGTCTATCAATCAATCAATCAATCAATCAATCATCTTTCTGTCTGCCCATCTGTCCTTGTGTACAGAACAGGTAACCACATATCCTATGTCACTTTCCTACATTATGCTTCCAAAAATCCTGCAAGGTAACTAGGCTGTAGGGAGAGCACTGGGTTCACCGAGACACTTGCAGGTCGTGTCGGCCGAGTGTACCTACAAAACCAGGAAATGGTTGTGCAGGGACTTGAACCCGTGTCTCTATCCTCTGTCCTCTTTCATCTCCTTCTCACTTCCTGTCTGTATGTAGCCACATTCATTCACTAAGTGCTCCCTGAAGACCACAAGTATCCTTCCTCTGGGCCTGTGGACGACAGAAACGTAAAATTGTTGCTTTGCTCACCACCATGTTTGAAGGACATCTATGTGAACACCACTGATAGGATGGAGGGTCAAATAAAAAGGAACACCAATTTCTAGACAGGAGCAGTTGGGAGCTAAGAGTGTATTGTGGAGTGACATATTTATTTGAGTGTCCAATCTTCCCTCTTTAGGTGGTTATTACTTCACATTCGTGAAGATCATAAAACCCACAGATTTCAAAGGCCCAGATTCTTATTATTTCAGCAACCCAGTTGTTGAGGTGAGAGAAAATGAGAAGGACGTTGCTCCACCACTAAATCTATGGCTGGGCCTTGCTGAAAACAAACAAAAAGAATTCACGGTGGCCAGATAGTGCTATTTTCTACTGACTGTCTCTGGGGGCTCAAACAGAATCCATTTGTTTGATTGTTTGTTTTTCAGTTTCACTCGTGTAGGGTACTTGTCCCCACACCTTCAGCTTGTAGTTTGCCTTTGTCCTTGGATCTCAAGTGAGTCTCCTGTAAGGAAGCACGTAGGTTTCTTGAGTTTTCATCCGTTCTTTTAACCCTGTGTCTTTTGTTTGCAGCACTCAGAGCCTGACCTTTTATTCTGATGATTCAGTGCTGTGCCCTTATTGCACTTAAAAATTTTTTTTGTTATCATTAATCTACAATCACGTGAAGAACATTATGTTTACTATGCTCCCCCTTATCCAAGTCCACCAGCAAAAACCTCTTAAAGTCGCTGTCCATCAGCATCGTTGGATGTTTTAAACCCCTTCAGCATGTACCCCTTCAAAGACACCGATACAGTCGCTGTCAATCATGGAGTAGTAAGATGCTATATAACCTCTACTAGTCTTCTCTGTGTTGTACAGCACTCCCCATGACCCGCGCGACCCCACGCAATATACATGGTATTCCTAATGCCCCCAATCTTTCTCCCCACACTTATCCCTCCCTTCAGAACCACCCTGTGCAGTCCTTTTCCCTTTGGCAACTTTTAGTCAACTCTCGGGTTCTGTGAGTATCCTGCTGTTTTTTTCCTTCAGTTTCTCTTTGTTGTTATACTCCACACATGAGTGATACCATTTGATATTGTCTTTCTCCGCCTGACCTATTTTTCTGAACATACTACTGTCTAGCTCCATCCACGTCATTGCAAATGGTAGGATTTGTTTTCTTCTTATGGCTGCTTACTGCACTTTGTAAACTGTATTTCAGTCTTCCTATTTGTTTGTAGTTTAGCTATGTGATTTCACCATTCATCTCCTGGTTATGAGCAACAGCTTTGTGTCAATCGATATGTATCTGTATCTATCTATCGCTCTGTCTGTCTGCATAGCTATCTATCTTTCTATATATCCTTCTTTCTATCTCTCTATCCTCTCTATTTATCTATCCATCTATCTAGCTTCCTGTCTTCTATCATGTGTATAATCTATCGATCATCTGTCATCTATCTATCTGTCTATCTATGAAACAATCTTCTTTCTGTCTGTCCATCTATGCTTATGTACAGAACCGTTAACTACATCAACTATGTCACTTCCCTACATTATGCTTTCAAAAACATTGCAAGGTCACTAGGCCGTAGGGAGAGCACTGGGCTCACTGAGACAATTGCAGATCGAATCAGCCGCGTGTGCTTACAAAACCAGTAAATGGTGGTGCAGGGACTTGAACCCGTATCTCTGTCCTCTGTCCTCTTAAACCTCCTTCTCGCTTGCTAACTGTATTTAGCCACATTCATTGACTAAGTCCTCACTGAAGACCCCAATTATACTTCCTCTGGGCCTGTTGTAGACAGAAAAGTATACTTGGTGCTTTACTCACCACCATGTTTGAGGGACATTGGCATGTTCACCACTGATAGGAGGAGGGACAAATAAAAAGGAACACCTATTTCTAGACAGGAGCATTTGGGAGCAAAGTGTGTGTTGTGGAGAGACGTGTTTGGTTGAGTGTCCAAACTTCCCTCTTTATGTGGTTATTACTTCTTTACAATCGTGGATATCATAAAACCCAGTGATTTCAAAAGCCCAGACGCATAGTATTACAGCAATTCATTTGTTGATGTGAGATAAATGAGAAGGACATTGCAGTACCACTAAATCTATACCTGGGCACTGCTGATACCAAACAAAAGGAATTCACGGTGGCTAGGTAGGACTATTTTCTAGTGACTGTCTCTGGGGTCTCAAACAGAATCCATTTGTTTCTTTGTTTCAAAGATTCACTTGTATAGGGTACCTGTCCCCGCCCCTTCAGCTTGTAGTTTGTCTGTGTCCTTGGATCACAAGTGAGTCTCCAGTAAGGGAGCTCTTAGGTGATCTTGAGTTTTCATCAGTTCTTCTAACCCTGTGTCTTTTGATTGGAGCAGTGAAAGCCTGTACTTTTATTCTGATATTTGAGAGCTGTGCTCTTACTGCACTTTGAAATTTTTTTGTTCTCATTAATATACAATCACATGCAGAACAATATGTTAACTAGTCTAACCCCTTCACCAAGTCCTCGCCAAATCCCAGTTTCAGTCGCTGTCCGTCAGCGTGTCGTAAGATGCTCTAGAATCACTACTTGTCTTCTCTGTGTTGTATAGCCCTCCCAATGACCCTTCACCCTACACATTATTCATGCTAATCCTAATGCCCCCATTCTTTTTCCCCGCCCTTATCAATCCCTTCCCACAAACACTTCCCAGTCCCTTTCTCTTTGATAACTCTTAGTCCACTCTCGGGTACTGTGTATATGCTGCTGTTTCTTCCTTCAGTTTTTCTTTGTTATCGTACTCCACACATGAGTTAAATCATTCGGTACATGTATTTCTCCGACTGGCCTATTTGACTGAGCATAATACCCTCTAGCTCCATCCAAGTTATTGCCAATGATAGGATTTGTATTCTTCTTATGGCTGCTTACTGCACTTTTTAAACTGGATTTTATTCTTCTTTTTCGTTTGTAGTTTGCTATGTGCTTCAACCATTGCTCTCATGGTTATGAGCAATAGCTTTGTGTTAATCAATATGAACCTATATCTTTCTATCTGTCTGTCTATCAATCAATCAATCAATCAATCATCTTTCTGTCTGCCCATCTGTCCTTGTGTACAGAACAGGTAACCACATATCCTATGTCACTTTCCTACATTATGCTTCCAAAAATCCTGCAAGGTAACTAGGCTGTAGGGAGAGCACTGGGTTCCCCGAGACACTTGCAGATCGTGTCTGCCGAGTGTACCTACAAAACCAGGAAATGGTTGTGCAGGGACTTGAACCCGTGTCTCTATCATCTGTCCTCTTTCATCTCCTTCTCACTTCCTGTCTGTACATAGCCACATTCATTCACTAAGTGCTCCCTGAAGACCACAAGTATCCTTCCTCTGGGCCTGTGGACGACAGAAATGTAAAATTGCTGCTTTCCTCACCAACATGTTTGAAGGACATCTATGTGAACACCACTGATAGGATGGAGGGTCAAATAAAAAGGAACACCAATTTCTAGACAGGAGCAGTTGGGAGCTAAGAGTGTATTGTGGAGTGACATGTTTATTTGAGTGTCCAAACTTCCCTCTTTAGGTGGTTTTTACTTCACATTCGTGAAGATCATAAAACCCACAGATTTCAAAGGCCCAGATTCTTATTATTTCAGCAACCCAGTTGTTGAGGTGAGAGAAAATGAGAAGGACCATGCTCCACCACTAAATCTATGGCTGGGCCTTGCTGAAAACAAACAAAAAGAATTCACGGTGGCCAGATAGTGCTATTTTCTACTGACTGTCTCTAGGGGCTCAAACAGAATTCATTTGTTTGATTGTTTGTTTTTCAGTTTCACTCGTGTAGGGTAATTGTCCCCACACCTTCAGCTTGTAGTTTGCCTTTGTCCTTGGATCTCAAGTGAGTCTCCTGTAAGGAAGCACGTAGGTTTCTTGAGTTTTCATCCGTTCTTTTAACCCTGTGTCTTTTGTTTGCAGCACTCAGAGCCTGACCTTTTATTCTGATGATTCAGTGCTGTGCCCTTATTGCACTTAAAAAATTTTTTTTGTTATCATTAATCTACAATCACGTGAAGAACATTATGTTTACTATGCTCCCCCTTATCCAAGTCCACCAGCAAAAACCTCTTAAAGTCGCTGTCCATCAGCATAGTTGGATGTTTTAAACCCCTTCAGCATGTACCCCTTCAAAGACACCGATACAGTCGCTGTCAATTATGGAGTAGTAAGATGCTATATAACCTCTACTAGTCTTCTCGGTGTTGTACAGCACTCCCCATGACCCGCGCGACCCCACGCAATATACATGGTAATCCTAATGCCCCCAATCTTTCTCCCCACACTTATCCCTCCCTTCAGAACCACCGTGTGCAGTCCTTTTCCCTTTGGCAACTTTTAGTCAACTCTCGGGTTCTGTGAGTATCCTGCTGTTTTTTTCCTTCAGTTTCTCTTTGTTGTTATACTCCACACATGAGTGATATCATTTGATATTGTCTTTCTCCACCTTACCTATTTTTCTGAACATACTACTCTCTAGCTCCATCCACGTCATTGCAAATGGTAGGATTTGTTTTCTACTTATGGCTGCTTACTGCACTTTGTAAACTGGATTTCAGTCTTCCTTTTTGTTTGTAGTTAAGCTATGTGATTTCACCATTCATCTCCTGGTTATGAGCATCAGCTTTGTGTCAATCGATATGTATCTGTATCTATCTATCGCTCTGTCTGTCTGTATATCTATCTATCTTTCTATATATCCTTCTTTCTATCTCTCTATCCTCTCTATTTATCCATCCATCTATCTAGCTTCCTGTCTTCTATCATGTGTATAATCTATCGATCATCTGTCATCTATCTATCTGTCTATCTATGAAACAATCTTCTTTCTGTCTGTCCATCTATCCTTATGTACAGAACAGTTAACTACATCAACTATGTCACTTCCCTACATTATGCTTTCAAAAACATTGCAAGGTCACTAGGCCGTAGGGAGAGCACTGGGCTCACTGAGACAATTGCAGATCGAATCAGCCGCGTGTGCTTACAAAACCAGTAAATGGTGGTGCAGGGACTTGAACCCGTATCTCTGTCCTCTGTCCTCTTAAACCTCCTTCTCGCTTGCTAACTGTATTTAGCCACATTCATTGACTAAGTCCTCACTGAAGACCCCAATTATACTTCCTCTGGGCCTGTTGTAGACAGAAAAGTATACTTGGTGCTTTACTCACCACCATGTTTGAGGGACATTGGCATGTTCACCACTGATAGGAGGAGGGACAAATAAAAAGGAACACCTATTTCTAGACAGGAGCATTTGGGAGCAAAGTGTGTGTTGTGGAGAGACGTGTTTGGTTGAGTGTCCAAACTTCCCTCTTTATGTGGTTATTACTTCTTTACAATCGTGGATATCATAAAACCCAGTGATTTCAAAAGCCCAGACGCATATTATTACAGCAATTCATTTGTTGATGTGAGAAAAATGAGAAGGACATTACAGTACCACTAAATCTATACCTGGGCACTGCTGATACCAAACAAAAGGAATTCACGGTGGCTAGGTAGGACTATTTTCTAGTGACTGTCTCTGGGGTCTCAAACAGAATCCATTTGTTTCTTTGTTTCAAAGATTCACTTGTATAGGGTACCTGTCCCCGCCCCTTCAGCTTGTAGTTTGTCTGTGTCCTTGGATCACAAGTGAGTCTCCAGTAAGGGAGCACTTAGGTGATCTTGAGTTTTCATCAGTTCTTCTAACCCTGTGTCTTTTGATTGGAGCAGTGAAAGCCTGTACTTTTATTCTGATATTTGAGAGCTGTGCTCTTACTGCACTTTGAAATTTTTTTGTTTTCATTAATATACAATCACATGCAGAACAATATGTTAACTAGTCTAACCCCTTCACCAAGTCCTCGCCAAATCCCAGTTTCAGTCTCTGTCCGTCAGCGTGTCGTAAAATGCTCTAGAATCACTACTTGTCTTCTCTGTGTTGTATAGCCCTCCCAATGACCCTTCACCCTACACATTATTCATGCTAATCCTAATGCCCCCATTCTTTTTCCCCGCCCTTATCAATCCCTTCCCACAAACACTACCCAGTCCCTTTCTCTTTGGTAACTCTTAGTCCACTCTCGGGTACTGTGTATATGCTGCTGTTTCTTCCATCAGTTTTTCTTTGCTATCGTACTCCACACATGAGTTAAATCATTTGGTACATGTATTTCTCCGACTGGCCTATTTGACTGAGCATAATACCCTCTAGCTCCATCCAAGTTATTGCCTATGATAGGATTTGTTTTCTTCTTATGTCTGCTTCCTGCACTTTTTAAACTGGATTTTATTCTTCTTTTTCGTTTGTAGTTTGCTATGTGCTTCAACAATTGCTCTCATGGTTATGAGCAATAGCTTTGTGTTAATCGATATGAACCTATATCTATCTATCTGTCTGTCTATCAATCAATCAATCAATAAATCAATCAATCATCTTTCTGTCTGCCCATCTGTCCTTGTGTACAGAACAGGTAACCACATATCCTATGTCACTTTCCTACATTATGCTTCCAAAAATCCTGCAAGGTAACTAGGCTGTAGGGAGAGCACTGGGTTCACCGAGACACTTGCAGGTTGTGTCGGCCGAGTGTACCTACAAAACCAGGAAATGGTTGTGCAGGGACTTGAACCCGTGTCTCTATCCTCTGTCCTCTTTCATCTCCTTCTCACTTCCTGTCTGTATATAGCCACATTCATTCACTAAGTGCTCCCTGAAGACCACAAATATCCTTCCTCTGGGCCTGTGGACGACAGAAACGTAAAATTGTTGCTTTGCTCACCACCATGTTTGAAGGACATCTATGTGAACACCACTGATAGGATGGAGGGTCAAATAAAAAAGGAACACCAATTTCTAGACAGGAGCAGTTGGGAGCTAAGAGTGTATTGTGGAGTGGCATATTTATTTGAGTGTCCAAACTTCCCTCTTTAGGTGGTTATTACTTCACATTCGTGAAGATCATAAAACCCACAGATTTCAAAGGCCCAGATTCTTATTATTTCAGCAACCCAGTTGTTGAGGTGAGAGAAAATGAGAAGGACGTTGCTCCACCACTAAATCTATGGCTGGGCCTTGCTGAAAACAAACAAAAAGAATTCACGGTGGCCAGATAGTGCTATTTTCTACTGACTGTCTCTGAGGGCTCAAACAGAATCCATTTGTTTGATTGTTTGTTTTTCAGTTTCACTCGTGTAGGGTAATTGTCCCCACACCTTCAGCTTGTAGTTTGCCTTTGTCCTTGGATCTCAAGTGAGTCTCCTGTAAGGAAGCACGTAGGTTTCTTGAGTTTTCATCCGTTCTTTTAACCCTGTGTCTTTTGTTTGCAGCACTCAGAGCCTGACCTTTTATTCTGATGATTCAGTGCTGTGCCCTTATTGCACTTAAAAAATTTTTTTTGTTATCATTAATCTACAATCTCGTGAAGAACATTATGTTTACTATGCTCCCCCTTATCCAAGTCCACCAGCAAAAACCTCTTAAAGTCGCTGTCCATCAGCATAGTTGGATGTTTTAAACCCCTTCAGCATGTACCCCTTCAAAGACACCGATACAGTCGCTGTCAATCATGGAGTAGTAAGATGCTATATAACCTCTACTAGTCTTCTCGGTGTTGTACAGCACTCCCCATGACCCGCGCGACCCCACGCAATATACATGGTAATCCTAATGCCCCCAATCTTTCTCCCCACACTTATCCCTCCCTTCAGAACCACCCTGTGCAGTCCTTTTCCCTTTGGCAACTTTTAGTCAACTCTCGGGTTCTGTGAGTATCCTGCTGTTTTTTTCCTTCAGTTTCTCTTTGTTGTTATACTCCACACATGAGTGATATCATTTGATATTGTCTTTCTCCGCCTGACCAATTTTTCTGAACATACTACTGTCTAGCTCCATCCACGTCATTGCAAATGGTAGGATTTGTTTTCTTCTTATGGCTGCTTACTGCACTTTGTAACCTGGATTTCAGTCTTCCTATTTGTTTGTAGTTTAGCTATGTGATTTCACCATTCATCTCCTGGTTATGAGCAACAGCTTTTTGTCAATCGATATGTATCTGTACCTATCTATCGCTCTGTCTGTCTGTATATCTATCTATCTTTCTCTATATCCTTTCTATCTCTCTATCCTCTCTATTTATCTATCCATCTATCTAGCTTCCTGTCTTCTATCATGTGTATAATCTATCGATCATCTGTCATCTATCTATCTGTCTATCTATGAAACAATCTTCTTTCTGTCTGTCCATCTATGCTTATGTACAGAACCGTTAACTACATCAACTATGTCACTTCCCTACATTATGCTTTCAAAAACATTGCAAGGTCACTAGGCCGTAGGGAGAGCACTGGGCTCACTGAGACAATTGCAGATCGAATCAGCCGCGTGTGCTTACAAAACCAGTAAATGGTGGTGCAGGGACTTGAACCCGTATCTCTGTCCTCTGTTCTCTTAAACCTCCTTCTCGCTTGCTAACTGTATTTAGCCACATTCATTGACTAAGTCCTCACTGAAGACCCCAATTATACTTCCTCTGGGCCTGTTGTAGACAGAAAAGTATACTTGGTGCTTTACTCACCACCATGTTTGAGGGACATTGGCATGTTCACCACTGATAGGAGGAGGGACAAATAAAAAGGAACACCTATTTCTAGACAGGAGCATTTGGGAGCAAAGTGTGTGTTGTGGAGAGACGTGTTTGGTTGAGTGTCCAAACTTCCCTCTTTATGTGGTTATTACTTCTTTACAATCGTGGATATCATAAAACCCAGTGATTTCAAAATCCCAGACGCATATTATTACAGCAATTCATTTGTTGATGTGAGAAAAATGAGAAGGACATTGCAGTACCACTAAATCTATACCTGGGCACTGCTGATACCAAACAAAAGGAATTCACGGTGGCTAGGTAGGACTATTTTCTAGTGACTGTCTCTGGGGTCTCAAACAGAATCCATTTGTTTCTTTGTTTCAAAGATTCACTTGTATAGGGTACCTGTCCCCGCCCCTTCAGCTTGTAGTTTGTCTGTGTCCTTGGATCTCAAGTGAGTCTCCAGTAAGGGCGCACTTAGGTGATCTTGAGTTTTCATCAGTTCTTCTAACCCTGTGTCTTTTGATTGGAGCAGTGAAAGCCTGTACTTTTATTCTGATATTTGAGAGCTGTGCTCTTACTGCACTTTGAAATTTTTTTTGTTCTCATTAATATACAATCACATGCAGAACAATATGTTAACTAGTCTAACCCCTTCACCAAGTCCTCGCCAAATCCCAGTTTCAGTCGCTCTCCGTCAGCATGTACTAAGATGCTGTAGAATCACTACATGTCTTCTCTGTGTTGTACAGCCCTACCCATGACACCCCACCCTACACATTATACATGCTAATCCTAATGCCCCCATTCTTTTTCCCCGCACTTATTACTCCCTTCCCACAAACCCTACCCAGTCCCTTTCTCTTTGGTAACTGTAGGTCCTCTCTCGGGTTCTGTGAGTCTGCTGCTGTCTTTTCCTTCAGTTTTTCTTTGCTATCATACTCCACACATGAGTGAAATCATTTGGTACATGTATTTCTCCGCCTGGACTATTTGACTGAGCATAATACCCTCGAGCTCCATCCACGTTATTGCAAATGATAGGATTCGTTTTCTTCTTATGGCTGCTTACTGCACTTTTTAAACTGGATTTCACTCTTCTTTTTTGTTTGTAGTTTTGCAATGTGCTTTCAACATTGCTCTCCTTGTTTTTAGCAGTAGCTTTGTGCTAATCTATATGTACCTATATCTGTCTATCTTTCTGTCTATCTATTTATCAATCACTCAATCAATCATTCTTTTGTCTGTCCATCTGTCCATGTGTGCAGAACAGTTAACCATATACCCTATATCACTTTCCTACACTATGCTCCCGAAAATCCTGCAAAGTATCTAGGTTGCAGAGGGAGCACTGGGTTCACCGAGACACTTGCAGTTCGAGTCGGCCGCGTGTACCTACAAAACCAGGGAATGGTTGTGCTGGGACTTGAACCCGTGTCTCTATACTCTGTCCTCTTTCATCTAATTCTAATTTGCTGTCTGTATTTAGCCACATTCATTGACTAAGGGCTCCCTGAAGATCTCAAGTATCATTCCTCTGGGCCTGTTGTCGACAGAAAAGTCAACTTGTTGCTTCGCTCACCACCATGTTTGAAGGACATCAGCGTGATCACCGCCGATAGGACGGAGGGTCAAATAAAAAGGAACACCAATTTCTAGACAGGAGCAGTTGGGAGCTAACAGTGTATTGTGGAGTTACGTGTTTATTTGAGTGTCCAAACTTCCCTCTTTAGGTGGTTATTAGATTTTCACGTTGGTGAACATCATAAAATCCACTGATTTCAAAGGCCCAGATGCTTATTATTACAGCAACTCAGTTGTTGAGGTGAGAGAAAATGAGAAGTATGTTGCTGCACCACTAAATCTATGGCTGGGAACTGTTGAAACCAAACAAAAAGAATTCACGGTGGCCAGATAGGGCTATTTTCTGCTGACTGTCTCTGGGGACTCAGACAGAATCCATTTGCTTGATTGTTTGATTTTCCGTTTCACTCGTGTAGGGTACTTGTCCACACACCTTCGGCTTGTAGTTTGTCTGTGTCCTTGGATCTCAAGTGAGTCTCCTGTAAGTAAGCACGTAGGTGTCTTGAGTTTTCATCCCTTCTTTTATCCCTGTGTCTTTTGTTTGCAGCACTCAGTGCCTGACCTTTTATTCTGATGATTCAGAGCTGTGCACTTATTGCACTTAAAGAATATTTTTTATCATTAATCTACAATCACGTGAAGAACATTATGTTTACTATGCTACCCCTTCACCAAGTCCCCCCGAAAAACCTCTTCAGTCACTATCGATCATCGTAGTTGGATGCTGTAGACCCCTTCACCATGTCCCCCCCAAAAGTCCCCATTACAGTCACTGTCCATCAGTGAGTAGTAAGATGCTATATGATCTCTACTAGTCTTCTCTGTGTTGTACAGTATTCCCCATGCACACACGACCCCGCGCATTATACATGCTAAACTTAATGCCCCCATTCTTTCTCCCCACACTTATAACTCCCTTCAGACTCACCCTGCGCAGTCCTTTTTCCTTTGGTTACTTTTAGTCAACTCTCGGGTTCTGTGAGTCTGCTGCTGTTTTTTTACTTCAGTTTTTCTTTGTTGTTATACTCCACACATGAGTGATATCATTGGATATTGTCTTTCTCCGTCTGACCTATTTTTCTGAACATACTACTGTCTAGCTCCATCCACGTCATTGCAAATGGTAGGATTTGTTTTCTTCTTATGGCTGCTTACTGCACTTTATAAACTGGATTTCATTCTTCCTTTTTGTTTGTAGTTTAGCTATGTGATTTCACCATTCATCTCCTGGTTATGAGCAACAGCTTTGTGTCAATCGATATGTATCTGTATCTATCTATCGCTCTGTCTGACTGTATATCTATCTATCTTTCTATATATCCTTCTTTCTATCTCTCTATCCTCTCTATTTATCTGTCCATCTATCTAGCTTCCTGTCTTCTATCATGTGTATAATCTATCGATCATCTGTCATCTATCTATCTGTCTATCTATGAAACAATCTTCTTTCTGTCTGTCCATCTATCCTTATGTACAGAACAGTTAACTACATCAACTATGTCACTTCCCTACATTATGCTTTCAAAAACATTGCAAGGTCACTAGGCCGTAGGGAGAGCACTGGGCTCACTGAGACAATTGCAGATCGAATCAGCCGCGTGTGATTACAAAACCAGTAAATGGTGGTGCAGGGACTTGAACCCGTATCTCTGTCCTCTGTCCTCTTAAACCTCCTTCTCGCTTGCTAACTGTATTTAGCCACATTCATTGACTAAGTCCTCACTGAAGACCCAATTATACTTCCTCTGGGCCTGTTGTAGACAGAAAATTATACTTGGTGCTTTACTCACCACCATGTTTGAGGGACATTGGCATGTTCACCACTGATAGGAGGAGGGACAAATAAAAAGGAACACCTATTTCTAGACAGGAGCATTTGGGAGCAAAGTGTGTGTTGTGGAGAGACGTTTTTGGTTGAGTGTCCAAACTTCTCTCTTTATGTGGTTATTACTTCTTTACAATCGTGGATATCATAAAACCCAGTGATTTCAAAAGCCCAGACGCATATTATTACAGCAATTCATTTGTTGAAGTGAGAGGAAATGAGAAGGAAGTTGCTGCAACACTAAATCTATGCCTGAGCACTGCTGAAACCAAACAGAAAGAATTCACGGTGGCTAGATAGGGCTATTTTCTACTGACTCTCTCTGGGGTCCAAAAGAGAATCCATTTCTTTCTTTGTTTCTCAGTTTCACTTGTGTAGGGTACCTTTCCCCGCCCCTTCAGCTTGTAGTTTGTCTGTGTCCTTGGATATCAAGTGAGTCTCCAGTAATGGAGCACGTAGGTGGTCTTGAGTTTTCATCAGTTCTTCTAACCCTGTGTCTTTTGATTGGAGCACTCAAAGGCTGTACTTTTATTCTGATATTTGAGAGCTGTGCTCTTACTGCACTTTGAAATTCTTTTTGTTCTCATTAATATACAATCACATGCAGAAAATTATGTTATTCTGTCTACCCTCTTCACCAAGTCACCCCAAATCCCAGTTACAGCCGCTCTCCGTCAGCATGTACTAAGATGCTGTAGAATCACTACATGTCTTCTCTGTGTTGTACAGCCCTACCCATGACACCCCACCCTACACATTATACATGCTAATCCTAATGCCCCCATTCTTTTACCCCGCACTTATTACTCCCTTCCCACAAACCCTACCCAGTCCCTTTCTCTTTGGTAACTGTTAGTCCACTCTCGGGTTCTGTGAGTCTGCTGCTGTCTTTTCCTTCAGTTTTTCTTTGTTATCATACTCCACACATGAGTGAAATCATTTGGTACATGTATTTCTCCGCCTGGGCTATTTGACTGAGCATAATACCCTCTAGCTCCATCCATGTTATTGCAAATGATAGGATTTGTTTTCTTCTAATGGCTGCTTACTGCACTTTTTAAACTGGATTTCATTCTTCTTTTTTGTTTGTAGTTTTGATATGTGCTTTCACCATTGCTCTCCTTGTTATGAGCAGTAGCTTTTTGTTTATCGATATGTACCTATATCTATCTATCTGTTTGTCTATCTATTTACCAATCACTCAATCAATCATCTTTTTGTCTGTCCATCTGTCCATGTGTACAGATCAGTTAACCATATACCCTATATCACTTTCCTGCACTATGCTCCCAAAAATCCTGCAAAGTATCAAGGCTGCAGAGGGAGCACTGGGTTCACCGAGACACTTGCAGTTCGAGTCGGCCGCGTGTACCTACAAATCCAGGAAATGGTTGTGCTGGGACTTGAACCCGTGTCTCTATCCTCTGTCCTCTTTCATCTCCTTCTAATTTGCTGTCTTTATTTAGCCACATTCATTGACTAAGGGCTCCCTGAAAATCTCAAGTATCATTCCTCTGGGCCTGTTGTCGACAGAAAAGTAAACTTGTTGCTTTGCTCACCACCATGTTTGAAGGACATCAGCGTGATCACAGCCGATAGGACGGAGGGTCAAATAAAACGGAACACCAATTTCTAGACAGGAGCAGTTGGGAGCTAACAGTGTATTGTGGAGTGACGTGTTTATTTGAGTGTCCAAACTTCCCTCTTTAGGTGGTTATTAGATTTTCACATTCGTGAACATCATAAAATCCACTGATTTCAAAGGCCCAGATGCTTATTATTACAGCAACTCAGTTGTTGAGGTGAGAGAAAATGAGAAGTATGTTGCTGCACCACTAAATCTATGGCTGGGAACTGTTGAAACCAAACAAAAAGAATTCACGGTGGCCAGATAGGGCTATTTTCTGCTGACTGTCTCTGGGGACTCAAACAGAATCCATTTGCTTGATTGTTTGATTTTCCGTTTCACTCGTGTAGGGTACTTGTCCACACACCTTCGGCTTGTAGTTTGTCTGTGTCCTTGGATCTCAAGTGAGTCTCCTGTAAGTAAGCACTTAGGTGTCTTGAGTTTTCATCCCTTCTTTTATCCCTGTGTCTTTTGTTTGCAGCACTCAGTGCCTGACCTTTTATTCTGATGATTCAGAGCTGTGCACTTATTGCACTTAAAGAATATTTTTTATCATTAATCTACAATCACGTGAAGAACATTATGTTTACTATGCTCCCCCTTCACCAAGTCCCCCCGAAAAACCTCTTCAGTCACTATCGATCATCGTAGTTGGATGCTGTAGACCCCTTCACCATGTCCCCCCCAAAAGTCCCCGTTACAGTCACTGTCCATCAGCGAGTAGTAAGATGCTATATGGTCTCTACTAGGCTTCTCTGTGTTGTACAGTACTCCCTATGCACACCCGACCCCGCGCATTATACATGCTAAACTTAATACCCCCATTCTTTCTCCCCACACTTATCCCTCCCTTCAGACTCACTCTGCGCAGTCCTTTTTCCTTTGGTTACTTTTAGTCAACTCTCGGGTTCTGTGAGTCTGCTGCTGTTTTTTTACTTCAGTTTTTCTTTGTTGTTATACTCCACACATGAGTGATATCATTGGATATTGTCTTTCTCCGCCTGACGTATTTTTCTGAACATACTACAGTCTAGCTCCATCCACGTCATTGCAAATGGTAGGATTTGTTTTCTTCTTATGGCTGCTTACTGCACTTTATAAACTGGATTTCATTCTTCCTTTTTGTTTGTAGTTTAGCTATGTGATTTCACCATTCATCTCCTGGTTATGAGCAACAGCTTTGTGTCAATCGATATGTATCTGTATCTATCTATCGCTCTGTCTGACTGTATATCTATCTATCTTTCTATATATCCTTCTTTCTATCTCTCTATCCTCTCTATTTATCTGTCCATCTATCTAGCTTAGTGTCTTCTATCATGTATATAATCTATCGATCATCTGTCATCTATCTATCTGTCTATCTATGAAACAATCTTCTTTCTGTCTGTCCATCTATCCTTATGTACAGAACAGTTAACTACATCAATTATGTCACTTCCCTACATTATGCTTTCAAAAACATTGCAAGGTCACTAGGCCGTAGGGAGAGCACTGGGCTCACTGAGACAATTGCAGATCGAATCAGCCACGTGTGATTACAAAACCAGTAAATGGTGGTGCAGGGACTTGAACCCGTATCTCTGTCCTCTGTCCTCTTAAACCTCCTTCTCGCTTGCTACCTGTATTTAGCCACATTCATTGACTAAGTCCTCACTGAAGACCCCAATTATACTTCCTCTGGGCCTGTTGTAGACAGAAAAGTATACTTGGTGCTTTACTCACCACCATGTTTGAGGGACATTGGCATGTTCACCACTGATAGGAGGAGGGACAAATAAAAAGGAACACCTATTTCTAGACAGGAGCATTTGGGAGCAAAGTGTGTGTTGTGGAGAGACGTGTTTGGTTGAGTGTCCAAACTTCCCTCTTTATGTGGTTATTACTTCTTTACATCGTGGATATCATAAAACCAAGTGATTTCAAAATCCCAGACGCATATTATTACAGCAATTCAGTTGTTGATGTGAGAAAAATGAGAAGGACATTGCAGTACCACTAAATCTATACCTGGGCACTGCTGATACCAAACAAAAGGAATTCACGGTGGCTAGGTAGGACTATTTTCTAGTGACTGTCTCTGGGGTCTCAAACAGAATCCATTTGATTCTTTGTTTCAAAGATTCACTTGTATAGGGTACCTGTCCCCGCCCCTTCAGCTTGTAGTTTGTCTGTGTCCTTGGATCGCAAGTGAGTCTCCAGTATGGGAGCACTTAGGTGATCTTGAGTTTTCATCAGTTCTTCTAACCATGTGTCTTTTGATTGGAGCAGTGAAAGCCTGTACTTTTATTCTGATATTTGAGAGCTGTGCTCTTACTGCACTTTGAAATTTTTTTTGTTCTCATTAATATACAATCACATGCAGAACAATATGTTAACTAGTCTAACCCCTTCACCAAGTCCTCGCCAAATCCCAGTTTCAGTCGCTGTCCGTCACCGTGTCGTAAGATGCTCTAGAATCACTACTTGTCTTCTCTGTGTTGTATAGCCCTCCCAGTGACCCTTCACCCTACACATTATTCATGCTAATCCTAATGCCCCCATTCTTTTTCCCCGCCCTTATCAATCCCTTCCCACAAAAACTACCCAGTCCCTTTCTCTTTGGTAACTCTTAGTCCACTCTCGGGTACTGTGTATATGCTGCTGTTTCTTCCTTCAGTTTTTCTTTGTTATCGTACTCCACACATGAGTTAAATCATTTGGTACATGTATTTCTCCGACTGGCCTATTTGACTGAGCATAATACCCTCTAGCTCCATCCAAGTTATTGCCAATGATAGGATTTGTATTCTTCTTATGGCTGCTTACTGCACTTTTTAAACTGGATTTTATTCTTCTTTTTCGTTTGTAGCTTGCTATGTGCTTCAACCATTGCTCTCATGGTTATGAGCAATAGCTTTGTGTTAATCGATATGAACCTATATCTTTCTATCTGTCTGTCTATCAATCAATCAATCAATCAATCAATCATCTTTCTGTCTGCCCATCTGTCCTTGTGTACAGAACAGGTAACCACATATCCTATGTCACTTTCCTACATTATGCTTCCAAAAATCCTGCAAGGTAACTAGGCTGTAGGGAGAGCACTGGGTTCACCGAGACACTTGCAGGTCGTGTCGGCCGAGTGTACCTACAAAACCAGGAAATGGTTGTGCAGGGACTTGAACCCGTGTCTCTATCCTCTGTCCTCTTTCATCTCCTTCTCACTTCCTGTCTGTATGTAGCCACATTCATTCACTAAGTGCTCCCTGAAGACCACAAGTATCCTTCCTCTGGGCCTGTGGACGACAGAAACGTAAAATTGTTGCTTTGCTCACCACCATGTTTGAAGGACATCTATGTGAACACCACTGATAGGATGGAGGGTCAAATAAAAAGGAACACCAATTTCTAGACAGGAGCAGTTGGGAGCTAAGAGTGTATTGTGGAGTGACATATTTATTTGAGTGTCCAAACTTCCCTCTTTAGGTGGTTATTACTTCACATTCGTGAAGATCATAAAACCCACAGATTTCAAAGGCCCAGATTCCTATTATTTCAGCAACCCAGTTGTTGAGGTGAGAGAAAATGAGAGGGACGTTGCTCCACCACTAAATCTATGGCTGGGCCTTGCTGAAAACAAACAAAAAGAATTCACGGTGGCCAGATAGTGCTATTTTCTACTGCCTGTCTCTGGGGGCTCAAACAGAATCCATTTGTTTGATTGTTTGTTTTTCAGTTTCACTCGTGTAGGGTACTTGTCCCCACACCTTCAGCTTGTAGTTTGTCTTTGTCCTTGGATCTCAAGTGAGTCTCCTGTAAGGAAGCACGTAGGTTTCTTGAGTTTTCATCCGTTCTCTTAACCCTGTGTCTTTTGTTTGCAGCACTCAGAGCCTGACCTTTTATTCTGATGATTCAGTGCTGTGCCCTTATTGCACTTAAAAAATTTTTTTTGTTATCATTAATCTACAATCACGTGAAGAACATTATGTTTACTATGTTCCCCCTTATCCAAGTCCACCAGCAAAAACCTCTTAAAGTCGCTGTCCATCAGCATAGTTGTATGCTTTAAACCCCTTCAGCATGTACCCCTTCAAAGACACCGATACAGTCGCTGTCAATCATGGAGTAGTAAGATGCTATATAACCTCTACTAGTCTTCTCTGTGTTGTAAAGCACTCCCCATGACCCACGCGACCCCACGCAATATACATGGTATTCCTAATGCCCCCAATCTTTCTCCCCACACTTATCCCTCCCTTCAGAACCACCCTGTGCAGTCCTTTTCCCTTTGGCAACTTTTAGTCAACTCTCGGGTTCTGTGAGTATCCTGCTGTTTTTTTCCTTCAGTTTCTCTTTGTTGTTATACTCCACACATGAGTGATACCATTTGATATTGTCTTTCTCCGCCTGACCTATTTTTCTGAACATACTACTGTCTAGCTCCATCCACGTCATTGCAAATGGTAGGATTTGTTTTCTTCTTATGGCTGCTTACTGCACTTTGTAAACTGGATTTCACTCTTCCTTTTTGTTTGTAGTTTAGCTATGTGATTTCAAAATTCATCTCCTGGTTATGAGCAACAGCTTTGTGTCAATCGATATGTATCTGTATCTATCTATCGCTCTGTCTGTCTGTATATCTATCTATCTTTCTATATATCCTTCTTTCTATCTCTCTATCCTCTCTATTTATCTATCCATCTATCTAGCTTCCTGTCTTCTATCATGTGTATAATCTATCGATCATCTGTAATCTATCCATCTGTCTATGAAACAATCTTCTTTCTGTCTGTCCATCTATCCTTATGTACAGAACAGTTAACTACATCAACTATGTCACTTCCCTGCATTATGCTTTCAAAAATATTGCAAGGTCACTAGGCCGTAGGGAGAGCACTGGGCTCACTGAGACAATTGCAGATCGAATCAGCCGCGTGTGCTTACAAAACCAGTAAATGGTGGTGCAGGGACTTGAACCCGTATCTCTGTCCTCTGTCCTCTTAAACCTCCTTCTCGCTTGCTAACTGTATTTAGCCACATTCATTGACTAAGTCCTCACTGAAGACCCCAATTATACTTCCTCTGGGCCTGTTGTAGACAGAAAAGTATACTTGGTGCTTTACTCACCACCATGTTTGAGGGACATTGGCATGTTCACCACTGATAGGAGGAGGGACAAATAAAAAGGAACACCTATTTCTAGACAGGAGCATTTGGGAGCAAAGTGTGTGTTGTGGAGAGATGTGTTTGGTTGAGTGTCCAAACTTCCCTCTTTATGTGGTTATTACTTCTTTACAATCGTGGATATCATAAAACCCAGTGATTTCAAAAGCCCAGACGCATAGTATTACAGCAATTCATTTGTTGATGTGAGATAAATGAGAAGGACATTGCAGTACCACTAAATCTATACCTGGGCACTGCTGATACCAAACAAAAGGAATTCACGGTGGCTAGGTAGGACTATTTTCTAGTGACGGTCTCTGGGGTCTCAAACAGAATCCATTTGTTTCTTTGTTTCAAAGATTCACTTGTATAGGGTACCTGTCCCCGCCCCTTCAGCTTGTAGTTTGTCTGTGTCCTTGGATCACAAGTGAGTCTCCAGTAAGGGAGCACTTAGGTGATCTTGAGTTTTCATCAGTTCTTCTAACCCTGTGTCTTTTAATTGGTGCAGTGAAAGCCTGTACTTTTATTCTGATATTTGATAGCTTGGTTCTTACTGCTCTATGAAATTTTTTTTGTTCTCATTAATATACAATCACATGCAGAACAATATGTTAACTAGTCTAACCCCTTCACCAAGTCCTCGCCAAATCCCAGTTTCAGTCGCTGTCCGTCACCGTGTCGTAAGATGCTCTAGAATCACTACTTGTCTTCTCTGTGTTGTATAGCCCTCCCAGTGACCCTTCACCCTACACATTATTCATGCTAATCCTAATGCCCCCATTCTTTTTCCCCGCCCTTATCAATCACTTCCCACAAACACTACCCAGTCCCTTTCTCTTTGGTAACTCTTAGTCCACTCTCGGGTACTGTGTATATGCTGCTGTTTCTTCCTTCAGTTTTTCTTTGTTATCGTACTCCACACATGAGTTAAATCATTTGGTACATGTATTTCTCCGACTGGCCTATTTGACTGAGCATAATACCCTCTAGCTCCATCCAAGTTATTGCCAATGATAGGATTTGTATTCTTCTTATGGCTGCTTACTGCACTTTTTAAACTGTATTTTATTCTTCTTTTTCGTTTGTAGCTTGCTATGTGCTTCAACCATTGCTCTCATGGTTATGAGCAATAGCTTTGTGTTAATCGATATGAACCTATATTTTTCTATCTGTCTGTCTATCAATCAATCAATCAATCAATCAATCATCTTTCTGTCTGCCCATCTGTCCTTGTGTACAGAACAGGTAACCACATATCCTATGTCACTTTCCTACATTATGCTTCCAAAAATCCTGCAAGGTAACTAGGCTGTAGGGAGAGCACTGGGTTCACCGAGACACTTGCAGGTCGTGTCGGCCGAGTGTACCTACAAAACCAGGAAATGGTTGTGCAGGGACTTGAACCCGTGTCTCTATCCTCTGTCCTCTTTCATCTCCTTCTCACTTCCTGTCTGTATGTAGCCACATTCATTCACTAAGTGCTCCCTGAAGACCACAAGTATCCTTCCTCTGGGCCTGTGGACGACAGAAACGTAAAATTGTTGCTTTGCTCACCACCATGTTTGAAGGACATCTATGTGAACACCACTGATAGGATGGAGGGTCAAATAAAAAGGAACACCAATTTCTAGACAGGAGCAGTTGGGAGCTAAGAGTGTATTGTGGAGTGACATATTTATTTGAGTGTCCAATCTTCCCTCTTTAGGTGGTTATTACTTCACATTCGTGAAGATCATAAAACCCACAGATTTCAAAGGCCCAGATTCTTATTATTTCAGCAACCCAGTTGTTGAGGTGAGAGAAAATGAGAAGGACGTTGCTCCACCACTAAATCTATGGCTGGGCCTTGCTGAAAACAAACAAAAAGAATTCACGGTGGCCAGATAGTGCTATTTTCTACTGACTGTCTCTGGGGGCTCAAACAGAATCCATTTGTTTGATTGTTTGTTTTTCAGTTTCACTCGTGTAGGGTACTTGTCCCCACACCTTCAGCTTGTAGTTTGCCTTTGTCCTTGGATCTCAAGTGAGTCTCCTGTAAGGAAGCACGTAGGTTTCTTGAGTTTTCATCCGTTCTTTTAACCCTGTGTCTTTTGTTTGCAGCACTCAGAGCCTGACCTTTTATTCTGATGATTCAGTGCTGTGCCCTTATTGCACTTAAAAATTTTTTTTGTTATCATTAATCTACAATCACGTGAAGAACATTATGTTTACTATGCTCCCCCTTATCCAAGTCCACCAGCAAAAACCTCTTAAAGTCGCTGTCCATCAGCATCGTTGGATGTTTTAAACCCCTTCAGCATGTACCCCTTCAAAGACACCGATACAGTCGCTGTCAATCATGGAGTAGTAAGATGCTATATAACCTCTACTAGTCTTCTCTGTGTTGTACAGCACTCCCCATGACCCGCGCGACCCCACGCAATATACATGGTATTCCTAATGCCCCCAATCTTTCTCCCCACACTTATCCCTCCCTTCAGAACCACCCTGTGCAGTCCTTTTCCCTTTGGCAACTTTTAGTCAACTCTCGGGTTCTGTGAGTATCCTGCTGTTTTTTTCCTTCAGTTTCTCTTTGTTGTTATACTCCACACATGAGTGATACCATTTGATATTGTCTTTCTCCGCCTGACCTATTTTTCTGAACATACTACTGTCTAGCTCCATCCACGTCATTGCAAATGGTAGGATTTGTTTTCTTCTTATGGCTGCTTACTGCACTTTGTAAACTGTATTTCAGTCTTCCTATTTGTTTGTAGTTTAGCTATGTGATTTCACCATTCATCTCCTGGTTATGAGCAACAGCTTTGTGTCAATCGATATGTATCTGTATCTATCTATCGCTCTGTCTGTCTGCATAGCTATCTATCTTTCTATATATCCTTCTTTCTATCTCTCTATCCTCTCTATTTATCTATCCATCTATCTAGCTTCCTGTCTTCTATCATGTGTATAATCTATCGATCATCTGTCATCTATCTATCTGTCTATCTATGAAACAATCTTCTTTCTGTCTGTCCATCTATGCTTATGTACAGAACCGTTAACTACATCAACTATGTCACTTCCCTACATTATGCTTTCAAAAACATTGCAAGGTCACTAGGCCGTAGGGAGAGCACTGGGCTCACTGAGACAATTGCAGATCGAATCAGCCGCGTGTGCTTACAAAACCAGTAAATGGTGGTGCAGGGACTTGAACCCGTATCTCTGTCCTCTGTCCTCTTAAACCTCCTTCTCGCTTGCTAACTGTATTTAGCCACATTCATTGACTAAGTCCTCACTGAAGACCCCAATTATACTTCCTCTGGGCCTGTTGTAGACAGAAAAGTATACTTGGTGCTTTACTCACCACCATGTTTGAGGGACATTGGCATGTTCACCACTGATAGGAGGAGGGACAAATAAAAAGGAACACCTATTTCTAGACAGGAGCATTTGGGAGCAAAGTGTGTGTTGTGGAGAGACGTGTTTGGTTGAGTGTCCAAACTTCCCTCTTTATGTGGTTATTACTTCTTTACAATCGTGGATATCATAAAACCCAGTGATTTCAAAAGCCCAGACGCATAGTATTACAGCAATTCATTTGTTGATGTGAGATAAATGAGAAGGACATTGCAGTACCACTAAATCTATACCTGGGCACTGCTGATACCAAACAAAAGGAATTCACGGTGGCTAGGTAGGACTATTTTCTAGTGACTGTCTCTGGGGTCTCAAACAGAATCCATTTGTTTCTTTGTTTCAAAGATTCACTTGTATAGGGTACCTGTCCCCGCCCCTTCAGCTTGTAGTTTGTCTGTGTCCTTGGATCACAAGTGAGTCTCCAGTAAGGGAGCTCTTAGGTGATCTTGAGTTTTCATCAGTTCTTCTAACCCTGTGTCTTTTGATTGGAGCAGTGAAAGCCTGTACTTTTATTCTGATATTTGAGAGCTGTGCTCTTACTGCACTTTGAAATTTTTTTGTTCTCATTAATATACAATCACATGCAGAACAATATGTTAACTAGTCTAACCCCTTCACCAAGTCCTCGCCAAATCCCAGTTTCAGTCGCTGTCCGTCAGCGTGTCGTAAGATGCTCTAGAATCACTACTTGTCTTCTCTGTGTTGTATAGCCCTCCCAATGACCCTTCACCCTACACATTATTCATGCTAATCCTAATGCCCCCATTCTTTTTCCCCGCCCTTATCAATCCCTTCCCACAAACACTTCCCAGTCCCTTTCTCTTTGATAACTCTTAGTCCACTCTCGGGTACTGTGTATATGCTGCTGTTTCTTCCTTCAGTTTTTCTTTGTTATCGTACTCCACACATGAGTTAAATCATTCGGTACATGTATTTCTCCGACTGGCCTATTTGACTGAGCATAATACCCTCTAGCTCCATCCAAGTTATTGCCAATGATAGGATTTGTATTCTTCTTATGGCTGCTTACTGCACTTTTTAAACTGGATTTTATTCTTCTTTTTCGTTTGTAGTTTGCTATGTGCTTCAACCATTGCTCTCATGGTTATGAGCAATAGCTTTGTGTTAATCAATATGAACCTATATCTTTCTATCTGTCTGTCTATCAATCAATCAATCAATCAATCATCTTTCTGTCTGCCCATCTGTCCTTGTGTACAGAACAGGTAACCACATATCCTATGTCACTTTCCTACATTATGCTTCCAAAAATCCTGCAAGGTAACTAGGCTGTAGGGAGAGCACTGGGTTCCCCGAGACACTTGCAGATCGTGTCTGCCGAGTGTACCTACAAAACCAGGAAATGGTTGTGCAGGGACTTGAACCCGTGTCTCTATCATCTGTCCTCTTTCATCTCCTTCTCACTTCCTGTCTGTACATAGCCACATTCATTCACTAAGTGCTCCCTGAAGACCACAAGTATCCTTCCTCTGGGCCTGTGGACGACAGAAATGTAAAATTGCTGCTTTCCTCACCAACATGTTTGAAGGACATCTATGTGAACACCACTGATAGGATGGAGGGTCAAATAAAAAGGAACACCAATTTCTAGACAGGAGCAGTTGGGAGCTAAGAGTGTATTGTGGAGTGACATGTTTATTTGAGTGTCCAAACTTCCCTCTTTAGGTGGTTTTTACTTCACATTCGTGAAGATCATAAAACCCACAGATTTCAAAGGCCCAGATTCTTATTATTTCAGCAACCCAGTTGTTGAGGTGAGAGAAAATGAGAAGGACCATGCTCCACCACTAAATCTATGGCTGGGCCTTGCTGAAAACAAACAAAAAGAATTCACGGTGGCCAGATAGTGCTATTTTCTACTGACTGTCTCTAGGGGCTCAAACAGAATTCATTTGTTTGATTGTTTGTTTTTCAGTTTCACTCGTGTAGGGTAATTGTCCCCACACCTTCAGCTTGTAGTTTGCCTTTGTCCTTGGATCTCAAGTGAGTCTCCTGTAAGGAAGCACGTAGGTTTCTTGAGTTTTCATCCGTTCTTTTAACCCTGTGTCTTTTGTTTGCAGCACTCAGAGCCTGACCTTTTATTCTGATGATTCAGTGCTGTGCCCTTATTGCACTTAAAAAATTTTTTTTGTTATCATTAATCTACAATCACGTGAAGAACATTATGTTTACTATGCTCCCCCTTATCCAAGTCCACCAGCAAAAACCTCTTAAAGTCGCTGTCCATCAGCATAGTTGGATGTTTTAAACCCCTTCAGCATGTACCCCTTCAAAGACACCGATACAGTCGCTGTCAATTATGGAGTAGTAAGATGCTATATAACCTCTACTAGTCTTCTCGGTGTTGTACAGCACTCCCCATGACCCGCGCGACCCCACGCAATATACATGGTAATCCTAATGCCCCCAATCTTTCTCCCCACACTTATCCCTCCCTTCAGAACCACCGTGTGCAGTCCTTTTCCCTTTGGCAACTTTTAGTCAACTCTCGGGTTCTGTGAGTATCCTGCTGTTTTTTTCCTTCAGTTTCTCTTTGTTGTTATACTCCACACATGAGTGATATCATTTGATATTGTCTTTCTCCACCTTACCTATTTTTCTGAACATACTACTCTCTAGCTCCATCCACGTCATTGCAAATGGTAGGATTTGTTTTCTACTTATGGCTGCTTACTGCACTTTGTAAACTGGATTTCAGTCTTCCTTTTTGTTTGTAGTTAAGCTATGTGATTTCACCATTCATCTCCTGGTTATGAGCATCAGCTTTGTGTCAATCGATATGTATCTGTATCTATCTATCGCTCTGTCTGTCTGTATATCTATCTATCTTTCTATATATCCTTCTTTCTATCTCTCTATCCTCTCTATTTATCCATCCATCTATCTAGCTTCCTGTCTTCTATCATGTGTATAATCTATCGATCATCTGTCATCTATCTATCTGTCTATCTATGAAACAATCTTCTTTCTGTCTGTCCATCTATCCTTATGTACAGAACAGTTAACTACATCAACTATGTCACTTCCCTACATTATGCTTTCAAAAACATTGCAAGGTCACTAGGCCGTAGGGAGAGCACTGGGCTCACTGAGACAATTGCAGATCGAATCAGCCGCGTGTGCTTACAAAACCAGTAAATGGTGGTGCAGGGACTTGAACCCGTATCTCTGTCCTCTGTCCTCTTAAACCTCCTTCTCGCTTGCTAACTGTATTTAGCCACATTCATTGACTAAGTCCTCACTGAAGACCCCAATTATACTTCCTCTGGGCCTGTTGTAGACAGAAAAGTATACTTGGTGCTTTACTCACCACCATGTTTGAGGGACATTGGCATGTTCACCACTGATAGGAGGAGGGACAAATAAAAAGGAACACCTATTTCTAGACAGGAGCATTTGGGAGCAAAGTGTGTGTTGTGGAGAGACGTGTTTGGTTGAGTGTCCAAACTTCCCTCTTTATGTGGTTATTACTTCTTTACAATCGTGGATATCATAAAACCCAGTGATTTCAAAAGCCCAGACGCATATTATTACAGCAATTCATTTGTTGATGTGAGAAAAATGAGAAGGACATTACAGTACCACTAAATCTATACCTGGGCACTGCTGATACCAAACAAAAGGAATTCACGGTGGCTAGGTAGGACTATTTTCTAGTGACTGTCTCTGGGGTCTCAAACAGAATCCATTTGTTTCTTTGTTTCAAAGATTCACTTGTATAGGGTACCTGTCCCCGCCCCTTCAGCTTGTAGTTTGTCTGTGTCCTTGGATCACAAGTGAGTCTCCAGTAAGGGAGCACTTAGGTGATCTTGAGTTTTCATCAGTTCTTCTAACCCTGTGTCTTTTGATTGGAGCAGTGAAAGCCTGTACTTTTATTCTGATATTTGAGAGCTGTGCTCTTACTGCACTTTGAAATTTTTTTGTTTTCATTAATATACAATCACATGCAGAACAATATGTTAACTAGTCTAACCCCTTCACCAAGTCCTCGCCAAATCCCAGTTTCAGTCTCTGTCCGTCAGCGTGTCGTAAAATGCTCTAGAATCACTACTTGTCTTCTCTGTGTTGTATAGCCCTCCCAATGACCCTTCACCCTACACATTATTCATGCTAATCCTAATGCCCCCATTCTTTTTCCCCGCCCTTATCAATCCCTTCCCACAAACACTACCCAGTCCCTTTCTCTTTGGTAACTCTTAGTCCACTCTCGGGTACTGTGTATATGCTGCTGTTTCTTCCATCAGTTTTTCTTTGCTATCGTACTCCACACATGAGTTAAATCATTTGGTACATGTATTTCTCCGACTGGCCTATTTGACTGAGCATAATACCCTCTAGCTCCATCCAAGTTATTGCCAATGATAGGATTTGTTTTCTTCTTATGTCTGCTTCCTGCACTTTTTAAACTGGATTTTATTCTTCTTTTTCGTTTGTAGTTTGCTATGTGCTTCAACAATTGCTCTCATGGTTATGAGCAATAGCTTTGTGTTAATCGATATGAACCTATATCTATCTATCTGTCTGTCTATCAATCAATCAATCAATAAATCAATCAATCATCTTTCTGTCTGCCCATCTGTCCTTGTGTACAGAACAGGTAACCACATATCCTATGTCACTTTCCTACATTATGCTTCCAAAAATCCTGCAAGGTAACTAGGCTGTAGGGAGAGCACTGGGTTCACCGAGACACTTGCAGGTTGTGTCGGCCGAGTGTACCTACAAAACCAGGAAATGGTTGTGCAGGGACTTGAACCCGTGTCTCTATCCTCTGTCCTCTTTCATCTCCTTCTCACTTCCTGTCTGTATATAGCCACATTCATTCACTAAGTGCTCCCTGAAGACCACAAATATCCTTCCTCTGGGCCTGTGGACGACAGAAACGTAAAATTGTTGCTTTGCTCACCACCATGTTTGAAGGACATCTATGTGAACACCACTGATAGGATGGAGGGTCAAATAAAAAAGGAACACCAATTTCTAGACAGGAGCAGTTGGGAGCTAAGAGTGTATTGTGGAGTGGCATATTTATTTGAGTGTCCAAACTTCCCTCTTTAGGTGGTTATTACTTCACATTCGTGAAGATCATAAAACCCACAGATTTCAAAGGCCCAGATTCTTATTATTTCAGCAACCCAGTTGTTGAGGTGAGAGAAAATGAGAAGGACGTTGCTCCACCACTAAATCTATGGCTGGGCCTTGCTGAAAACAAACAAAAAGAATTCACGGTGGCCAGATAGTGCTATTTTCTACTGACTGTCTCTGAGGGCTCAAACAGAATCCATTTGTTTGATTGTTTGTTTTTCAGTTTCACTCGTGTAGGGTAATTGTCCCCACACCTTCAGCTTGTAGTTTGCCTTTGTCCTTGGATCTCAAGTGAGTCTCCTGTAAGGAAGCACGTAGGTTTCTTGAGTTTTCATCCGTTCTTTTAACCCTGTGTCTTTTGTTTGCAGCACTCAGAGCCTGACCTTTTATTCTGATGATTCAGTGCTGTGCCCTTATTGCACTTAAAAAATTTTTTTTGTTATCATTAATCTACAATCTCGTGAAGAACATTATGTTTACTATGCTCCCCCTTATCCAAGTCCACCAGCAAAAACCTCTTAAAGTCGCTGTCCATCAGCATAGTTGGATGTTTTAAACCCCTTCAGCATGTACCCCTTCAAAGACACCGATACAGTCGCTGTCAATCATGGAGTAGTAAGATGCTATATAACCTCTACTAGTCTTCTCGGTGTTGTACAGCACTCCCCATGACCCGCGCGACCCCACGCAATATACATGGTAATCCTAATGCCCCCAATCTTTCTCCCCACACTTATCCCTCCCTTCAGAACCACCCTGTGCAGTCCTTTTCCCTTTGGCAACTTTTAGTCAACTCTCGGGTTCTGTGAGTATCCTGCTGTTTTTTTCCTTCAGTTTCTCTTTGTTGTTATACTCCACACATGAGTGATATCATTTGATATTGTCTTTCTCCGCCTGACCTATTTTTCTGAACATACTACTGTCTAGCTCCATCCACGTCATTGCAAATGGTAGGATTTGTTTTCTTCTTATGGCTGCTTACTGCACTTTGTAACCTGGATTTCAGTCTTCCTATTTGTTTGTAGTTTAGCTATGTGATTTCACCATTCATCTCCTGGTTATGAGCAACAGCTTTTTGTCAATCGATATGTATCTGTACCTATCTATCGCTCTGTCTGTCTGTATATCTATCTATCTTTCTCTATATCCTTTCTATCTCTCTATCCTCTCTATTTATCTATCCATCTATCTAGCTTCCTGTCTTCTATCATGTGTATAATCTATCGATCATCTGTCATCTATCTATCTGTCTATCTATGAAACAATCTTCTTTCTGTCTGTCCATCTATGCTTATGTACAGAACCGTTAACTACATCAACTATGTCACTTCCCTACATTATGCTTTCAAAAACATTGCAAGGTCACTAGGCCGTAGGGAGAGCACTGGGCTCACTGAGACAATTGCAGATCGAATCAGCCGCGTGTGCTTACAAAACCAGTAAATGGTGGTGCAGGGACTTGAACCCGTATCTCTGTCCTCTGTTCTCTTAAACCTCCTTCTCGCTTGCTAACTGTATTTAGCCACATTCATTGACTAAGTCCTCACTGAAGACCCCAATTATACTTCCTCTGGGCCTGTTGTAGACAGAAAAGTACACTTGGTGCTTTACTCACCACCATGTTTGAGGGACATTGGCATGTTCACCACTGATAGGAGGAGGGACAAATAAAAAGGAACACCTATTTCTAGACAGGAGCATTTGGGAGCAAAGTGTGTGTTGTGGAGAGACGTGTTTGGTTGAGTGTCCAAACTTCCCTCTTTATGTGGTTATTACTTCTTTACAATCGTGGATATCATAAAACCCAGTGATTTCAAAATCCCAGACGCATATTATTACAGCAATTCATTTGTTGATGTGAGAAAAATGAGAAGGACATTGCAGTACCACTAAATCTATACCTGGGCACTGCTGATACCAAACAAAAGGAATTCACGGTGGCTAGGTAGGACTATTTTCTAGTGACTGTCTCTGGGGTCTCAAACAGAATCCATTTGTTTCTTTGTTTCAAAGATTCACTTGTATAGGGTACCTGTCCCCGCCCCTTCAGCTTGTAGTTTGTCTGTGTCCTTGGATCTCAAGTGAGTCTCCAGTAAGGGCGCACTTAGGTGATCTTGAGTTTTCATCAGTTCTTCTAACCCTGTGTCTTTTGATTGGAGCAGTGAAAGCCTGTACTTTTATTCTGATATTTGAGAGCTGTGCTCTTACTGCACTTTGAAATTTTTTTTGTTCTCATTAATATACAATCACATGCAGAACAATATGTTAACTAGTCTAACCCCTTCACCAAGTCCTCGCCAAATCCCAGTTTCAGTCGCTCTCCGTCAGCATGTACTAAGATGCTGTAGAATCACTACATGTCTTCTCTGTGTTGTACAGCCCTACCCATGACACCCCACCCTACACATTATACATGCTAATCCTAATGCCCCCATTCTTTTTCCCCGCACTTATTACTCCCTTCCCACAAACCCTACCCAGTCCCTTTCTCTTTGGTAACTGTAGGTCCTCTCTCGGGTTCTGTGAGTCTGCTGCTGTCTTTTCCTTCAGTTTTTCTTTGCTATCATACTCCACACATGAGTGAAATCATTTGGTACATGTATTTCTCCGCCTGGACTATTTGACTGAGCATAATACCCTCGAGCTCCATCCACGTTATTGCAAATGATAGGATTCGTTTTCTTCTTATGGCTGCTTACTGCACTTTTTAAACTGGATTTCACTCTTCTTTTTTGTTTGTAGTTTTGCAATGTGCTTTCAACATTGCTCTCCTTGTTTTTAGCAGTAGCTTTGTGCTAATCTATATGTACCTATATCTGTCTATCTTTCTGTCTATCTATTTATCAATCACTCAATCAATCATTCTTTTGTCTGTCCATCTGTCCATGTGTGCAGAACAGTTAACCATATACCCTATATCACTTTCCTACACTATGCTCCCGAAAATCCTGCAAAGTATCTAGGTTGCAGAGGGAGCACTGGGTTCACCGAGACACTTGCAGTTCGAGTCGGCCGCGTGTACCTACAAAACCAGGGAATGGTTGTGCTGGGACTTGAACCCGTGTCTCTATCCTCTGTCCTCTTTCATCTAATTCTAATTTGCTGTCTGTATTTAGCCACATTCATTGACTAAGGGCTCCCTGAAGATCTCAAGTATCATTCCTCTGGGCCTGTTGTCGACAGAAAAGTCAACTTGTTGCTTCGCTCACCACCATGTTTGAAGGACATCAGCGTGATCACCGCCGATAGGACGGAGGGTCAAATAAAAAGGAACACCAATTTCTAGACAGGAGCAGTTGGGAGCTAACAGTGTATTGTGGAGTTACGTGTTTATTTGAGTGTCCAAACTTCCCTCTTTAGGTGGTTATTAGATTTTCACGTTCGTGAACATCATAAAATCCACTGATTTCAAAGGCCCAGATGCTTATTATTACAGCAACTCAGTTGTTGAGGTGAGAGAAAATGAGAAGTATGTTGCTGCACCACTAAATCTATGGCTGGGAACTGTTGAAACCAAACAAAAAGAATTCACGGTGGCCAGATAGGGCTATTTTCTGCTGACTGTCTCTGGGGACACAAACAAAATCCATTTGCTTGATTGTTTGTTTTTCCGTTTCACTCATGTAGGGTACTTGTCCACACACCTTCGGCTTGTAGTTTGTCTGTGTCCTTGGATCTCAAGTGAGTCTCCTGTAAGTAAGCACGTAGGTGTCTTGAGTTTTCATCCCTTCTTTTATCCCTGTGTCTTTTGTTTGCAGGACTCAGTGCCTGACCTTTTATTCTGATGATTCAGAGCTGTGCACTTATTGCACTTAAAGAATATTTTTTATCATTAATCTACAATCACGTGAAGAACATTATGTTTACTATGCTCCCCCCTTCACCAAGTCCCCCCGAAAAACCTCTTCAGTCACTGTCGATCCGCGTAGTTTGATGCTGTAGACCCCTTCAACATGTCCCCCCCAAAAGTCCCCGTTACATTCACGGTCCATCAGTGAGTAGTAAGATGCTATATGATCTCTACGAGTCTTCTCTGTGTTGTACAGTACTCCCCATGCACACCCGACCCCGCTCCTTATACATGCTAAACTTAATGCCCCCATTCTTACTCCCCACACTTATCCCTCCCTTCAGACTCACCCGGCCCAGTCCTTTTTCCTTTGGTTACTTTTAGTCAACTCTCGGGTTCTGTGAGTCTGCTGCTGATTTTTTACTTCAGTTTTTCTTTGTTGTTATACTCCAAACATGAGTGAAATCAGTTGGTACTTGCCTTTATCCGCCTGCCCTATTTTTCTGAACATACTACCGTCTTGCTCCATCCACGTCATTGCAAATGGTAGTATTTGTTTTCTTCTTAAGGCTGCTTACTGCACTTTTTAAACTGGATTTCATTCTTCCTTTTTGTTTGTAGTTTAGCTATGTTATTCACCATTCAACTCCTGGTTATGAACAATAGCTTTGTGTCAATCGACATGTAACTGTATCTATCTATCTAAAGGTCTGTCTATCTATCTATGTATCTATGTATGTATATATCTATGTATCTATCTATGTATCTATCTATCTATCTTCCTATCGTCTATCTATGATGTCTATCATCTATTAATCTATGTACCTATCTATCTCTCTTTCACCTGTCGTCTGTCTACCTATCTATCTATGAAACAATCATCTTTTTGTCTGCCCATCTATCCTTATGTACAGAACAGTTAACAACATAGCCTATGTCTCTTCCCTACATTATGCTTCCAGAAACCTTGCAAGGTAACTAAGACAAAAGGAGAGCACTGTGTTCACCGATACGCTTTCAGGTAGAGTCAGCAGAGTGTGCTTACAAAACCAGTAAATGGAGGTGAAAGGACTTGAACCCTTATCTTTGTCCTCTGTCCTCTTATACTTCCTTTTCGCTTGTTGACTTTGTTTAGTCACATTCAGTGAGTAAGTGATCCCTGAAAACCACAAGTATCCTTCGTCTGGGCCTGTTGTCGACAGAAAAGTGTACTTGGACCTTTGCACACCACCATGTTTGAGGGACATTGGCGTCATCACTGCTGATAAGTGGAAGGACAAATATGAATTAACACCTATTTCTGGACAGGAGCAGTTGGGAACAAAGAGTGTGTTGTGGAGTGAAGTGTTTATTTGAGTGTCCAAACTTCCCTCTTTAGGTGGTTATTACTTCTTAACATTCGTGAACATCATAAAAAGCAATGATTATAAATGCCCAGACGCATATTATTACAGCAATTCATTTGTTGAGGTGAGAGGAAATGAGAAGGAAGTTGCTGCACCACTAAATCTATGCCTGAGCACTGCTGAAACCAAACAAAAAGAATTCACGGTGGCTAGATAGGGCTATTTTCTACTGACTCTCTCTGGGGTCCAAAACAGAATCCATTTCTTTCTTTGTTTCTCAGTTTCACTTGTGTAGGGTACCTGTCCCCGCCCCTTCAGCTTGTAGTTTGTCTGTGTCCTTGGATCTCAAGTGAGTCTCCAGTAAGGGAGCACGTAGGTGGTCTTGAGTTTTCATCAGTTCTTCTAACCCTGTGTCTTTTGATTGGAGCACTCAAAGGCTGTACTTTTATTCTGATATTTGAGAGCTGTGCTCTTACTGCACTTTGAAATTCTTTTTGTTCTCATTAATATACAATCACATGCAGAAAATTATGTTATTCTGTCTACCCTCTTCACCAAGTCACCCCAAATCCCAGTTACAGCCGCTCTCCGTCAGCATGTACTAAGATGCTGTAGAATCACTACATGTCTTCTCTGTGTTGTACAGCCCTACCCAAGACACCCCACCCTACACATTATACATGCTAATCCTAATGCCCCCTTTCTTTTTCCCCGCACTTATTACTCCCTTCCCACAAACCCTACCCAGTCCCTTTCTCTTTGGTAACTGTAGGTCCACTCTCGGGTTCTGTGAGTCTGCTGCTGTCTTTTCCTTCAGTTTTTCTTTGTTATAATACTCCACACATGATTGAAATCATTTGGTACATGTATTTCTCCGCCTGGACTATTTGACTGAGCATAATATCCTCGAGCTCCATCCACGTTATTGCAAATGATAGGATTCGTTTTCTTCTTATGGCTGCTTACTGCACTTTTTAAACTGGATTTCATTCTTCTTTTTTGTTTGTAGTTTTGCAATGTGCTTTCACCATTGCTCTCCTTGTTTTGAGCAGTAGCTTTGTGCTAATCGATATGTACCTATATCTATCTATCTGTCTGTCTATCTATTTATCAATCACTAAATCAATCATCCTTTTGTCTGTCCATCTGTCCATGTGTGCAGAACAATTAACCATATACCCTATATCACGTACCTACACTATGCTCCCAAAAATCCTGCAAAGTATCTAAGCTGCAGAGGGAGCACTGGGTTCACCGAGACACTTGCAGGTCGAGTCGGCCGCGTGTACCTACAAAACCAGGAAATGGTTGTGCTGGGACTTGAACACGTGTCTCTATCCTCTGTCCTCTTTCATATCCTTCTAACTTGCTGTCTGTATTTAGCCACATTCATTGACTAAGGGCTCCCTGAAGATCTCAAGTATCATTCCTCTGGGCCTGTTGTCGACAGAAAAGTCAACTTGTTGCTTCGCTCACCACCATGTTTGAAGGACATCAGCGTGATCACCGCTGATAGGACGGAGGGTCAAATAAAAAGGAACACCAATTTCTAGAAAGGAGCAGTTGGGAGCTAACAGTGTATTGTGGAGTGACGTGTTTATTTGAGTGTCCAAACTTCCCTCTTTAGGTGGTTATTAGATTTTCACGTTCGTGAACATCATAAAATCCACTGATTTCAAAGGCCCAGATGCTTATTATTACAGCAACTCAGTTGTTGAGGTGAGAGAAAATGAGAAGTATGTTGCTGCACCACTAAATCTATGGCTGGGAACTGTTGAAACCAAACAAAAAGAATTCACGGTGGCCAGATAGGGCTATTTTCTGCTGACTGTCTCTGGGGACTCAAACAGAATCCATTTGCTTGATTGTTTGTTTTTCCGTTTCACTCATGTAGGGTACTTGTCCACACACCTTCGGCTTGTAGTTTGTCTGTGTCCTTGGATCTCAAGTGAGTCTCCTGTAAGTAAGCACGTAGGTGTCTTGAGTTTTCATCCCTTCTTTTATCCCTGTGTCTTTTGTTTGCAGCACTCAGTGCCTGACCTTTTATTCTGATGATTCAGAGCTGTGCACTTATTGCACTTAAAGAATATTTTTTATCATTAATCTACAATCACGTGAAGAACATTATGTTTACTATGCTCCCCCCTTCACCAAGTCCCCCCGAAAAACCTCTTCAGTCACTGTCGATCCGCGTAGTTTGATGCTGTAGACCCCTACAACATGTCCCCCCCAAAAGTCCCCGTTAGAGTCACGGTCCATCAGTGAGTAGTAAGATGCTATATGATCTCTACTAGTCTTCTCTGTGTTGTACAGTACTCCCCATGCACACCCGACCCCGCGCCTTATACATGCTAAACTTAATGCCCCCATTCTTACTCCCCACACTTATCCCTCCCTTCAGACTCACCCGGCCCAGTCCTTTTTCCTTTGGTTACTTTTAGTCAACTCTCGGGTTCTGTGAGTCTGCTGCTGTTTTTTTACTTCAGTTTTTCTTTGTTGTTATACTCCACACATGAGTGAAATCACTTGGTACTTGCCTTTATCTGCCTGCCCTATTTTTCTGAACATACTACCGTCTTGCTCCATCCACGTCATTGCAAATGGTAGTATATGTTTTCTTCTTAAGGCTGCTTACTGCACTTTTTAAACTGGATTTCATTCTTCCTTTTTGTTTGTAATTTAGCTATGTTATTCACCATTCAACTCCTGGTTATGAACAATAGCTTTGTGTCAATCGACATGTATCTGTATCTATCTATCTAAAGGTCTGTCTGTCTATCTATGTATCTATGTATGTATATATCTATGTATCTATGTGTCTATATATATATCTATCTATCTATCTTCCTATCGTCTATCTATGATGTCTATCATCTATTAATCTATGTACCTATCTATCTATCTTTCACCTGTCGTCTGTCTACCTATCTATCTATGAAACAATCATCTTTTTGTCTGCCCATCTATCCTTATGTACAGAACAGTTAACAACATAGCCTATGTCTCTTCCCTACATTATGCTTCCAGAAACCTTGCAAGGTAACTAAGACAAAAGGAGAGCACTGTGTTCACCGATACACTTTCAGGTAGAGTCAGCAGAGTGTGCTTACAAAACCAGTAAATGGAGGTGAAAGGACTTGAACCCGTATCTTTGTCCTCTGTCCTCTTATACTTCCTGCTCGCTTGTTGACTTTATTTAGCCACATTCAGTGAGTAAGTGAACTCTGAAAACCACAAGTATCCTTCGTCTGGGCCGGTTGTCGACAGAAAAGTTTACTTGGACTTTTGCACACCACCATGTTTGAGGGACATTGGCGTCATCACTGCTGATAAGTGGAAGGACAAATATGAATTATCACCTATTTCTGGACAGGAGCAGTTGGGAACAAAGGGTGTGTTGTGGAGTGAAGTGTTTATTTGAGTGTCCAAACTTCCCTCTTTAGGTGGTTATTACTTCTTTACATTCGTGAACATCATAAAAAGCAATGATTATAAATGCCCAGACGCATATTATTACAGCAATTCATTTGTTGAGGTGAGAGGAAATGAGAAGGAAGTTGCTGCACCACTAAATCTATGCCTATGCCTGAGCACTGCTGAAACCAAACAAAAAGAATTCACGGTGGCTAGATAGGGCTATTTTCTACTGACTCTCTCTGGGGTCCAAAACAGAATCCATTTCTTTCTTTGTTTCTCAGTTTCACTTGTGTAGGATACCTGTCCCAGCCCCTTCAGCTTGTAGTTTGTCTGTGTCCTTGGATCTCAAGTGAGTCTCCAGTAACTGAGCACGTAGGTGGTCTTGAGTTTTCATCAGTTCTTCTAACCCTGTGTCTTTTGATTGGAGCACACAAAGGCTGTACTTTTATTCTGATATTTGAGAGCTGTGCTCTTACTGCACTTTGAAATTCTTTTTGTTCTCATTAATATACAATCACATGCAGAAAATTATGTTATTCTGTCTACCCTCTTCACCAAGTCACCCCAAATCCCAGTTACAGCCGCTCTCCGTCAGCATGTACTAAGATGCTGTAGAATCACTACATGTCTTCTCTGTGTTGTACAGCCCTACCCAAGACACCCCACCCTACACATTATACATGCTAATCCTAATGCCCACTTTCTTTTTCCCCGCACTTATTACTCCCTTTCCACAAACCCTACCCAGTCCCTTTCTCTTTGGTAACTGTAGGTCCACTCTCGGGTTCTGTGAGTCTGCTGCTGTCTTTTCCTTCAGTTTTTCTTTGTTATCATACTCCACACATGATTGAAATCATTTGGTACATGTATTTCTCCGCCTGGACTATTTGACTGAGCATAATATCCTCGAGCTAAATCCACGTTATTGCAAATGATAGGATTCGTTTTCTTCTTATGGCTGCTTACTGCACTTTTTAAACTGGATTTCATTCTTCTTTTTTGTTTGTAGTTTTGCAATGTGCTTTCACCATTGCTCTCCTTGTTTTGAGCAGTAGCTTTGTGCTAATCGATATGTACCTATATCTATCTATCTTTCTGTCTATCTATTTATCAATCACTCAATCAATCATCCTTTTGTCTGTCCATCTGTCCATGTGTGCAGAACAGTTAACCATATACCCTATATCACTTTCCTACACAATGCTCCCAAAAATCCTGCAAAGTATCTAGGCTGCAGAGGGAGAACTGGGTTCACTGAGACACTTGCAGTTCGAGTCGGCCGCGTGTACCTACAAAACCAGGAAATGGTTGTGCTGGGACTTGAACCCGTGTCTCTATCCTCTGTCCTCTTTCATATCCTTCTAAATTGCTGTCTGTATTTAGCCACATTCATTGACTAAGGGCTCCCTGAAGATCTCAAGTATCATTCCTCTGGGCCTGTTGTCGACAGAAAAGTCAACTTGTTGCTTCGCTCACCACCATGTTTGAAGGACATCAGCGTGATCACCGCTGATAGGACGGAGGGTCAAATAAAAAGGAACACCAATTTCTAGACAGGAGCAGTTGGGAGCTAACAGTGTATTGAGGAGTGACGTGTTTATTTGAGTGTCCAAACTTCACTCGTTAGGTGGTTATTAGATTTTCACGTTCGTGAACATCATAAAATCCACTGATTTCAAAGGCCCAGATGCTTATTATTACAGCAACTCAGTTGTTGAGGTGAGAGAAAATGAGAAGTATGTTGCTGCACCACTAAATCTATTGCTGGGAACTGTTGAAACCAAACAAAAAGAATTCACGGTGGCCAGATAGGGCTATTTTCTGCTGACTGTCTCTGGGGACTCAAACAGAATCCATTTGCTTGATTGTTTGTTTTTCCGTTTCACTCGTGTAGGGTACTTGTCCACACACCTTCGGCTTGTAGTTTGTCTGTGTCCTTGGATCTCAAGTGAGTCTCCTGTAAGTAAGCACGTAGGTGTCTTGAGTTTTCATCCCTTCTTTTATCCCTGTGTCTTTTGTTTGCAGCACTCAGTGCCTGACCTTTTATTCTGATGATTCAGAGCTGTGCACTTATTGCACTTAAAGAATATTTTTTATCATTAATCTACAATCACGTGAAGAACATTACGTTTACTATGCTCCCCCCTTCACCAAGTCCCCCCGAAAAACCTCTTCAGTCACTGTCGATCTGCGTAGTTTGATGCTGTAGACCCCTTCAACATGTCCCCCCCAAAAGTCCCCGTTACAGTCACGGTCCATCAGTGAGTAGTAAGATGCTATATGATCTCTACTAGTCTTCTCTGTGTTGTACAGTACTCCCCATGCACACCCGACCCCGCGCCTTATACATGCTAAACTTAATGCCCCCATTCTTACTCCCCACACTTATCCCTCCCTTCAGACTCACCCGGCCCAGTCCTTTTTCCTTTGGTTACTTTTAGTCAACTCTCGGGTTCTGTGAGTCTGCTGCTGCTTTTTAATTCAGTTTTTCTTTGTTGTTATACTCCACACATGAGTGAAATCACTTGGTACTTGCCTTTATCTGCCTGCCCTATTTTTCTGAACATACTACCGTCTTGCTCCATCCACGTCATTGCAAATGGTAGTATATGTTTTCTTCTTAAGGCTGCTTACTGCACTTTTTAAACTGGATTTCATTCTTCCTTTTTGTTTGTAATTTAGCTATGTTATTCACCATTCAACTCCTGGTTATGAACAATAGCTTTGTGTCAATCGACATGTATCTGTATCTATCTATCTAAAGGTCTGTCTGTCTATCTATGTATCAATGTATGTATATATCTATGTATCTATGTGTCTATATATGTATCTATCTATCTATCTTCCTATCGTCTATCTATGATGTCTATCATCTATTAATCTATGTACCTATCTATCTATCTTTCACCTGTCGTCTGTCTACCTATCTATCTATGAAACAATCATCTTTTTGTCTGCCAATCTATCCTTATGTACAGAACAGTTAACAACATAGCCTATGTCTCTTCCCTACATTATGCTTCCAGAAACCTTGCAAGGTAACTAAGACAAAAGGAGAGCACTGTGTTCACCGATACACTTTCAGGTAGAGTCAGCAGAGTGTGCTTACAAAACCAGTAAATGGAGGTGAAAGGACTTGAACCCGTATCTTTGTCCTCTGTCCTCTTATACTTCCTGCTCGCTTGTTGACTTTATTTAGCCACATTCAGTGAGTAAGTGAACTCTGAAAACCACAAGTATCCTTCGTCTGGGCCTGTTGTCGACAGAAAAGTTTACTTGGACCTTTGCACACCACCATGTTTGAGGGACATTGGCGTCATCACTGCTGATAAGTGGAAGGACAAATATGAATTATCACCTATTTCTGGACAGGAGCAGTTGGGAACAAAGGGTGTGTTGTGGAGTGAAGTGTTTATTTGAGTGTCCAAACTTCCCTCTTTAGGTGGTTATTACTTCTTTACATTCGTGAACATCATAAAAAGCAATGATTATAAATGCCCAGACGCATATTATTACAGCAATTCATTTGTTGAGGTGAGAGGAAATGAGAAGGAAGTTGCTGCACCACTAAATCTATGCCTATGCCTGAGCACTGCTGAAACCAAACAAAAAGAATTCACGGTGGCTAGATAGGGCTATTTTCTACTGACTCTCTCTGGGGTCCAAAACAGAATCCATTTCTTTCTTTGTTTCTCAGTTTCACTTGTGTAGGATACCTGTCCCATCCCCTTCAGCTTGTAGTTTGTCTGTGTCCTTGGATCTCAAGTGAGTCTCCAGTAAGGGAGCACGTAGGTGGTCTTGAGTTTTCATCAGTTCTTCTAACCCTGTGTCTTTTGATTGGAGCACACAAAGGCTGTACTTTTATTCTGATATTTGAGAGCTGTGCTCTTACTGCACTTTGAAATTCTTTTTGTTCTCATTAATATACAATCACATGCAGAAAATTATGTTATTCTGTCTACCCTCTTCACCAAGTCACCCCAAATCCCAGTTACAGCCGCTCTCCGTCAGCATGTACTAAGATGCTGTAGAATCACTACATGTCTTCTCTGTGTTGTACAGCCCTACCCAAGACACCCCACCCTACACATTATACATGCTAATCCTAATGCCCCCTTTCTTTTTCCCGCACTTATTACTCCCTTTCCACAAACCCTACCCAGTCCCTTTCTCTTTGGTAACTGTAGGTCCACTCTCGGGTTCTGTGAGTCTGCTGCTGTCTTTTCCTTCAGTTTTTCTTTGTTATCATACTCCACACATGATTGAAATCATTTGGTACATGTATTTCTCCGCCTGGACTATTTGACTGAGCATAATATCCTCGAGCTAAATCCACGTTATTGCAAATGATAGGATTCGTTTTCTTCTTATGGCTGCTTACTGCACTTTTTAAACTGGATTTCATTCTTCTTTTTTGTTTGTAGTTTTGCAATGTGCTTTCACCATTGCTCTCCTTGTTTTGAGCAGTAGCTTTGTGCTAATCGATATGTACCTATATCTATCTATCTTTCTGTCTATCTATTTATCAATCACTCAATCAATCATCCTTTTGTCTGTCCATCTGTCCATGTGTGCAGAACAGTTAACCATATACCCTATATCACTTTCCTACACAATGCTCCCAAAAATCCTGCAAAGTATCTAGGCTGCAGAGGGAGAACTGGGTTCACTGAGACACTTGCAGTTCGAGTCGGCCGCGTGTACCTACAAAACCAGGAAATGGTTGTGCTGGGACTTGAACCCGTGTCTCTATCCTCTGTCCTCTTTCATATCCTTCTAAATTGCTGTCTGTATTTAGCCACATTCATTGACTAAGGGCTCCCTGAAGATCTCAAGTATCATTCCTCTGGGCCTGTTGTCGACAGAAAAGTCAACTTGTTGCTTCGCTCACCACCATGTTTGAAGGACATCAGCGTGATCACCGCTGATAGGACGGAGGGTCAAATAAAAAGGAACACCAATTTCTAGACAGGAGCAGTTGGGAGCTAACAGTGTATTGAGGAGTGACGTGTTTATTTGAGTGTCCAAACTTCACTCTTTAGGTGGTTATTAGATTTTCACGTTCGTGAACATCATAAAATCCACTGATTTCAAAGGCCCAGATGCTTATTATTACAGCAACTCAGTTGTTGAGGTGAGAGAAAATGAGAAGTATGTTGCTGCACCACTAAATCTATTGCTGGGAACTGTTGAAACCAAACAAAAAGAATTCACGGTGGCCAGATAGGGCTATTTTCTGCTGACTGTCTCTGGGGACTCAAACAGAATCCATTTGCTTGATTGTTTGTTTTTCCGTTTCACTCGTGTAGGGTACTTGTCCACACACCTTCGGCTTGTAGTTTGTCTGTGTCCTTGGATCTCAAGTGAGTCTCCTGTAAGTAAGCACGTAGGTGTCTTGAGTTTTCATCCCTTCTTTTATCCCTGTGTCTTTTGTTTTCAGCACTCAGTGCCTGACCTTTTATTCTGATGATTCAGAGCTGTGCACTTACTGCACTTAAAGAATATTTTTTATCATTAATCTACAATCACGTGAAGAACATTATGTTTACTATGCACCCCCCTTTACCAAGTCCCCCCGAAAAACCTCTTCAGTCACTGTCGATCCGCGTAGTTTGATGCTGTAGACCCCTTCAACATGTCCCCCCCAAAAGTTCCCGTTACAGTCACGGTCCATCAGTGAGTAGTAAGATGCTATATGATCTCTACTAGTCTTCTCTGTGTTGTACAGTACTCCCCATGCACACCCGACCCCGCGCCTTATACATGCTAAACTTAATGCCCCCATTCTTACTCCCCACACTTATCCCTCCCTTCAGACTCACCCGGCCCAGTCCTTTTTCCTTTGGTTACTTTTAGTCAACTCTCGGGTTCTGTGAGTCTGCTGCTGTTTTTTTACTTCAGTTTTTCTTTGTTGTTATAATCCACACATGAGTGAAATCACTTGGTATTGCCTTTATCTGCCTGCCCTATTTTTCTGAACATACTACCGTCTTGCTCCATCCACGTCATTGCAAATGGTAGTATATGTTTTCTTCTTAAGGCTGCTTACTGCACTTTTTAAACTGGATTTCATTCTTCCTTTTTGTTTGTAGTTTAGCTAGGTTATTCACCATTCAACTCCTGGTTATGAACAATAGCTTTGTGTCAATCGACATGTATCTGTATCTATCTATCTAAAAGTCTGTCTATCTATCTATGTATCTATGTATGTATATATCTATGTATCTATCTATGTATCTATCTATCTATCTTCCTATCATCTATCTATGATGTCTATCATCTATTAATCTATGTACCTATCTATCTCTCTTTCACCTGTCGTCTGTCTACCTATCTATCTATGAAACAATCATCTTTTTGTCTGCCCATCTCTCCTTATGTACAGAACAGTTAACAACATAGCCTATGTCTCTTCCCTACATTATGCTTCCAGAAACCTTGCAAGGTAACTAAGCCATAAGGAGAGCACTGTGTTCACCGATACACTTTCTGGTAGAGTCAGCAGAGTGTGCTTACAAAACCAGTAAATGGAGGTGAAAGGACTTGAACCCGTATCTTTGTCCTCTGTCCTCTTATACTTCCTGCTCGCTTGTTGACTTTATTTAGCCACATTCAGTGAGTAAGTGATCCCTGAAAACCACAAGTATCCTTCGTCTGGTCCTGTTGTCGACAGAAAAGTGTACTTGGACCTTTGCACACCACCATGTTTGAGGGACATTGGCGTGATCACTGATGATAGGTGGAGGGACAAATATGAATTAACACATATTTCTGGACAGGAGCAGTTGGGAACAAAGAGTGTGTTGTGGAGTGAAGTGTTTATTTGAGTGTCCAAACTTCCCTCTTTAGGTGGTTATTACATCTTTACATTCGTGAACATCATAAAAAGCAATGATTATAAATGCCCAGACGCATATTATTACAGCAATTCATTTGTTGAGATGAGAGGAAATGAGAAGGAAGTTGCTGCACCACTAAATCTATGCCTGAGCACTGCTGAAACCAAACAAAAAGAATTCACGGTGGCTAGATAGGGCTATTTCCTACTGACTCTCTCTGGGGTCCAAAACAGAATCCATTTCTTTCTTTGTTACTCAGTTTCACTTGTATAGGGTACCTGTCCCCGCCCCTTCAGCTTGTAGTTTGTCTGTGTCCTTGGATCTCAAGTGAGTCTCCAGTAAGGGAGCACGAAGGTGGTCTTGAGTTTTCATCAGTTCTTCTAACCCTGTGTCTTTTGATTGGAGCACTCAAAGGCTGTACTTTTATTCTGATATTTGAGAGCTGTGCTCTTACTGCACTTTGAAATTCTTTTTGTTCTCATTAATATACAATCACATGCAGAAAATTATGTTATTCTGTCTACCCGCTTCACCAAGTCACCCCAAATCCCAGTTACAGCCGCTCTCCGTCAGCATGTACTAAGATGCTGTAGAATCACTACATGTCTTCTCTGTGTTGTACAGCCCTACCCAAGACACCCCACCCTACACATTATACATGCTAATCCTAATGCCCCCTTTCTTTTTCCCCGCACTTATTACTCCCTTTCCACAAACCCTACCCAGTCCCTTTCTCTTTGGTAACTGTAGGTCCACTCTCGGGTTCTGTGAGTCTGCTGCTGTCTTTTCCTTCAGTTTTTCTTTGTTATCATACTCCACACATGATTGAAATCATTTGGTACATGTATTTCTCCGCCTGGACTATTTGACTGAGCATAATATCCTCGAGATCTATCCACGTTATTGCAAATGATAGGATTCGTTTTCTTCTTATGGCTGCTTACTGCACTTTTTAAACTGGATTTCATTCTTCTTTTTTGTTTTTAGTTTTGCAATGTGCTTTCACCATTGCTCTCTTGTTTTGAGCAGTAGCTTTGTGCTAATCGATATGTACCTATATCTATCTATCTTTCTGTCTATCTATTTATCAATCACTCAATCAATCATCCTTTTGTCTGTCCATCTGTCCATGTGTGCAGAACAGTTAACCATATACCCTATATCACTATCCTACACTATGCTCCCAAAAATCCTGCAAAGTATCTAGGCTGCAGAGGGAGCACTGGGTTCACCGAGACACTTGCAGGTCGAGTCGGCCGCGTGTACCTACAAAACCAGGAAATGGTTGTGCTGGGACTTGAACACGTGTCTCTATCCTCTGTCCTCTTTCATATCCTTCTAAATTGCTGTCTGTATTTAGCCACATTCATTGACTAAGGGCTCCCTGAAGATCTCAAGTATCATTCCTCTGGGCCTGTTGTCGACAGAAAAGTCAACTTGTTGCTTCGCTCACCACCATGTTTGAAGGACATCAGCGTGATCACCGCCGATAGGATGGAGGGTCAAATAAAAAGGAACACCAATTTCTAGACAGGAGCAGTTGAGAGCTAACAGTGTATTGTGGAGTGACGTGTTTATTTGAGTGTCCAAACTTCCCTCTTTAGGTGGTTATTAGATTTTCACGTTCGTGAACATCATAAAATCCACTGATTTCCAAGGCCCAGATGCTTATTATTACAGCAACTCAGTTGTTGAGGTGAGAGAAAATGAGAAGTATGTTGCTGCACCACTAAATCTATGGCTGGGAACTGTTGAAAATAAACAAAAAGAATTCACGGTGGCCAGATAGGGCTATTTTCTGCTGACTGTCTCTGGGGACTCAAACAGAATCCATTTGCTTGATTGTTTGTTTTTCCGTTTCACTCGTGTAGGGTACTTGTCCACACACCTTCGGCTTGTAGTTTGTCTGTGTCCTTGGATCTCAAGTGAGTCTCCTGTAAGTAAGCACGTAGGTGTCTTGAGTTTTCATCCCTTCTTTTATCCCTGTGTCTTTTGTTTGCAGCACTCAGTGCCTGACCTTTTATTCTGATGATTCAGAGCTGTGCACTTATTGCACTTAAAGAATATTTTTTATCATTAATCTACAATCACGTGAAGAACATTATGTTTACTATGCTCCCCCCTTCACCAAGTCCCCCCGAAAAACCTCTTCAGTCACTGTCGATCCGCGTTGTTTGATGCTGTAGACCCCTTCAACATGTCCCCCCCAAAAGTCCCCGTTACAGTCACGGTCCATCAGTGAGTAGTAAGATGCTATATTATCTCTACTAGTCTTCTCTGTGTTGTACAGTACTCCCCATGCACACCCGACCCCGCGCCTTATACATGCAAAACTTAATGCCCCCATTCTTACTCCCCACACTTATCCCTCCATTCAGACTCACCCGGCCCAGTCCTTTTTCCTTTGGTTACTTTTAGTCAACTCTCGGGTTCTGTGAGTCTGCTGCTGTTTTTTTACTTCAGTTTTTCTTTGTTGTTATACTCCACACATGAGTGAAATCAGTTGGTACTTGCCTTTATCCGCCTGCCCTATTTTTCTGAACATACTACCGTCTTGCTCCATCCACGTCATTGCAAATGGTAGTATTTGTTTTCTTCTTAAGGCTGCTTACTGCACTTTTTAAAGTGGATTTCATTCTTCCATTTTGTTTGTAGTTTAGCTATGTTATTCACCATTCAACTCCTTGTTATGAACAATAGCTTTGTGTCAATCGACATGTATCTGTATCTATCTATCTAAAGGTCTGTCTGTCTATCTATGTATCTATGTATGTATATATCTATGTATCTATGTATCTATCTATGTATCTATATATCTATCTTCCTATCATCTATCTATGATGTCTATCATCTATTAATCTATGTACCTATCTATCTCTCTTTCACCTGTCGTCTGTCTACCTATCTATCTATGAAACAATCATCTTTTTGTCTGCCCATCTCTCCTTATGTACAGAACAGTTAACAACATAGCCTATGTCTCTTCCCTACATTATGCTTCCAGAAACCTTGCAAGGTAACTAAGACAAAAGGAGAGCACTGTGTTCACCGATACACTTTCTGGTAGAGTCAGCAGAGTGTGCTTACAAAACCAGTAAATGGAGGTGAAAGGACTTGAACCCGTATCTTTGTCCTCTGTCCTCTTATACTTCCTGCTCGCTTGTTGACTTTATTTAGCCACATTCAGTGAGTAAGTGATCCCTGAAAACCACAAGTATCCTTCGTCTGGGCCTGTTGTCGACAGAAAAGTGTACTTGGACCTTTGCACACCACCATGTTTGAGGGACATTGGCGTCATCACTGCTGATAAGTGGAAGGACAAATTTGAATTATCACCTATTTCTGGACAGGATCAGTTGGGAACAAAGAGTGTGTTGTGGAGTGAAGTGTTTATTTGAGTGTCCAAACTTCCCTCTTTAGATGGTTATTACTTCTTTGCATTCGTGAACATCATAAAAAGCAATGATTATAAATGCCCAGACGCATATTATTACAGCAATTCATTTGTTGAGGTGAGAGGAAATGAGAAGGAAGTTGCTGCACCACTAAATCTATGCCTATGCCTGAGCACTGCTGAAACCAAACAAAAAGAATTCACGGTGGCTAGATAGGGCTATTTTCTACTGACTCTCTCTGGGGTCCAAAACAGAATCCATTTCTTTCTTTGTTTCTCAGTTTCACTTGTGTAGGGTACCTGTCCCCGCCCCTTCAGCTTGTAGTTTGTCTGTGTCCTTGGATCTCAAGTGAGTCTCCAGTAAGGGAGCACGTAGGTGGTCTTGAGTTTTCATCAGTTTTTCTAACCCTGTGTCTTTTGATTGGAGCACTCAAAGGCTGTACTTTTATTCTGATATTTGAGAGCTGTGCTCTTACTGCACTTTGAAATTCTTTTTGTTCTCATTAATATACAATCACATGCAGAAAATTATGTTATTCTGTCTACCCTCTTCACCAAGTCACCCCAAATCCCAGTTACAGCCGCTCTCCGTCAGCATGTACTAAGATGCTGTAGAATCACTACATGTCTTCTCTGTGTTGTACAGCCCTACCCATGACACCCCACCCTACACATTATACATGCTAATCCTAATGCCCCCTTTCTTTTTCCCCGCACTTATTACTCCCTTCCCACAAACCCTACCCAGTCCCTTTCTCTTTGGTAACTGTAGGTCCACTTTCGGGTTCTGTGAGTCTGCTGCTGTCTTTTCCTTCAGTTTTTCCTTGTTATCATACTCCACACATGATTGAAATAATTTTGTACGTGTATTTCTCCGCCTGGACTATTTGACTGAGCATAATATCCTCGAGCTCTATCCACGTTATTGCAAATGATAGGATTCGTTTTCTTCTTATGGCTGCTTACTGCACTTTTTAAACTGGATTTCATTCTTCTTTTTTGTTTGTAGTTTTGCAATGTGCTTTCCCCATTGCTCTCCTTGTTATGAGCAGTAGCTTTGTGTTAATCGATATGTACCTATATCTATCTATCTGTCTGTCTATCTATTTATCAATCACTCAATCAATCATCTTTTTGTCTGTCCATCTGTCCATGTGTACAGAACAGTTAACCATATACCATATATCACTTTCCTACACTATGCTCCCAAAAATCCTGCAAAGTATCTAGGCTGCAGAGGGAGCACTGGGTTCACCGAGACACTTGCAGTTCGAGTCGGCCGCGTGTACCTACAAAACCAGGAAATGGTTGTGCTGGGACTTGAACCCGTGTCCCTATCCTCTGTCCTCTTTCATCTCCTTCTAACTTGCTGTCTGTATTTAGCCACATTCTTTGACTCAGGGCTCCCTGAAGATCTCAAGTATCATTCCTCTGGGCCTGTTGTCGACAGAAAAGTCAACTTGTTGCTTCGCTCACCACCATGTTTGAAGGACATCAGCGTGATCACCGCCGATAGGATGGAGGGTCAAATAAATAGGAACACCAATTTCTAGACAGGAGCCGTTGGGAGCTAACAGTGTATTGTGGAGTGACGTGTTTATTTGAGTGTCCAAACTTCCCTCTTTAGGTGGTTATTAGATTTTCACGTTCTTGAACATCATAAAATCCACTGATTTCAAATTCCCAGATGCTTATTATTACAGCAACTCAGTTGTTGAGGTGAGAGAAAATGAGAAGTATGTTGCTGCACCACTAAATCTATGGCTGGGAACTGTTGAAACCAAACAAAAAGAATTCACGGTGGCCAGATAGGGCTATTTTCTGCTGACTGTCTCTGGGGAGTCAAACAGAATCCATTTGCTTGATTGTTTGATTTTCCGTTTCACTCGTGTAGGGTACTTGTCCACATACCTTCGGCTTGTAGTTTGTCTGTGTCCTTGGATCTCAAGTGAGTCTCCTGTAAGTAAGCACGTAGGTGTCTTGAGTTTTCATCCCTTCTTTAATCCCTGTGTCTTTTGTTTGCAGCACTCAGTGCCTGACCTTTTATTCTGATGATTCAGAGCTCTGCACTTATTGCACTTAAAGAATATTTTTTATCAATAATTTACAATCACGTGAAGAACATTATGTTTACTATGCTCCCCCTTCACCAAGTCCCCCCGAAAAACGTCTTCAGTCACTGTCGATCAGCGTAGTTGGATGCTGTAGACCCCTTCACCATGTCCACCCCAAAAGTCCCCGTTACAGTCACTGTCCGTCAGTGAGTAGGAAGATGCTATATGATCTCTACTAGTCTTCTCTGTGTTGTACAGTACTCCGCATGCACACCCGACCCCGCGCCTTATACATGCTAAACTTAATGACCCCATTCTTTCTCCCCACACTTATCCCTCCCTTCAGACACACCCTGCCCAGTCCTTTTTCCTTTGGTTACTTTTAGACAACTGTCGGGTTGTGTGAGTCTGCTGCTGTTTTTTTACTTCAGTTTTTCTTTGTTGTTATACTCCACACATGACTGAAATCACTTGGTACTTGCCTTTATCCGCCTACCCTATTTTTCTGAACATACTACCGTCTTGCTCCATCCACGTCATTGCAAATGGTAGTATTTGTTTTCTTCTTAAGGCTGCTTACTGCACTTTTTAAACTGGATTTCATTCCTCCTTTTTGTTGTAGTTTAGCTATGTTATTCACCATTCAACTCCTGGTTATGAATAATAGCTTTGTGTCAATTGACATGTATCTGTATCTATCTATCTAAAGGTCTGTCTGTCTATCTACGTATCTATGTATGTATATATCTATCTTCCTATCATCTATCTATGATGTCTCTCATCTATTAATCTATGTACCTATCTATCTCTCTTTTACCTGTCGTCTGTCTACCTATATATCTATGAAACAATCATCTTTTTGTCTGCCCATCTATCCTTATGTACAGAACAGTTAACAACACAGCCTATGTCTCTTCCCTACATTATGCTTCCAGAAACCTTGCAAGGTAACTAAGCCATAAAGAGAGCACTGTGTTCACTGATATGCTTTCAGGTAGAGTCAGCAGAGTGTGCTTACAAAACCAGTAAATGGAGGTGAAAGGACTTGAACCCGTATCTTTGTCCTCTGTCCTCTTATACTTCCTGCTCGCTTGTTGACTTTATTTAGCCACATTCAGTGAGTAAGTGATCCCTGAAAACCACAAGTATCCTTCGTCTGGGCCTGTTGTCGACAGAAAAGTGTACTTGGCACTTTGCACACCACCATGTTTGAGGGACATTGGCGTGATCACTGCTGATAAGTGGAAGGACAAATATGAATTAACACCTATTTCTGGACAGGAGCAGTTGGGAACAAAGAGTGTGTTGTGGAGTGAAGTGTTTATTTGAGTGTCCAAACTTCCCTCTTTAGGTGGTTATTACTTCTTTACATTCGTGAACATCATAAAAAGCAATGATTATAAATGCCCAGACGCATATTATTACAGCAATTCATTTGTTGAGGTGAGAGGAAATGAGAAGGAAGTTGCTGCACTACTAAGTCTATGCCTGAGCACTGCTGAAACCAAACAAAAAGAATTCACGGTGGCTAGATAGGGCTATTTTCTACTGACTCTCTCTGGGGTCCAAAACAGAATCCATTTCTTTCTTTGTTTCTCAGTTTCACTTGTGTAGGGTACCTGTCCCCGCCCCTTCAGCTTGTAGTTTGTCTGTGTCCTTGGATCTCAAGTGAGTCTCCAGTAAGGGAGCACGTAGGTGTCTTGAGTTTTCATCAGTCCTTCTAACCCTGTGTCTTTTGATTGGAGCACTCAAAGGCTGTACTTTTATTCTGATATTTGAGAGCTGTGCTCTTAGCACTTTGAAATTCTTTTTCTTCTCATTAATATACAATCACATGCAGAAAATTATGTTATTCTGTCTACCCTCTTCACCAAATCACCCCAAATCCCAGTTACAGCCGCTCTCCGTCTGCATGTAATAAGATGCTGTAGAATCACTACATGTCTTCTCTGTGTTGTACAGCCCTACCCAAGACACCCCACCCTACACATTATACATGCTAATCCTAATGCCCACTTTCTTTTTCCCCAAACTTATTACTCCCTTCCCACAAACCCTACCCAGTCCCTTTCTCTTTGGTAACTGTAGGTCCACTCTCGGGTTCTGTGAGTCTGCTGCTGTCTTTTCCTTCAGTTTTTCTTTGTTATCATAATCCACACATGAGTGAAATCATTTGGTACATGTTTTTATCCGCCTGGACTATTTGACTGAGCATAATACCCACGAGCTCCATCCACGTTATTGCAAATTATAGGATTCGTTTTCTTCTTATGGCTGCTTACTGCACTTTTTAAACTGGATTTCATTCTTCATTTTTGTTTGTAGTTTTGCAATGTGCTTTCCCCATTGCTCTCCTTGTTATGAGCAGTAGCTATGTGTTAATCGATATGTACCTATATCTATCTATCTTTCTGTCTATCTATTTATCAATCACTCAATCAATCATCCTTTTGTCTGTCCATCTGTCCATGTGTGCAGAACAGTTAACCATATACCCTATATCACTTTCCTACACTATGCTCCCCAAAATCCTGCAAAGTATCTAGGCTGCAGAGGGAGCACTGGGTTCACCGAGACACTTGCAGTTCGAGTCGGCCGCGTGTACCTACAAAACCAGGGAATGGTTGTGCTGGGACTTGAACGCGTGTCTCTATCCTCTGCCCTCTTTCATCTCCTTCTAACTTGCTGTCTGTATTTAGCCACATTCATTGACTAAGGGCTCCCTGATGATCTCAAGTATCATTCCTCTGGGCCTGTTTTCGACAGAAAAGTCAACTTGTTGCTTCGCTCACCACCATGTTTGAAGGACATCAGCGTGATCACCGCCGATAGGACGGAGGGTCAAATAAAAAGGAACACCAATTTCTAGAAAGGAGTAGTTGGGAGCTAACAGTGTATTGTGGAGTGACGTGTTTATTTGAGTGTCCAAACTTCCCTCTTTAGGTGGTTATTAGATTTTCACGTTCGTGAACATCATAAAATCCACTGATTTCAAAGGCCCAGATGCTTATTATTACAGCAACTCAGTTGTTGAGGTGAGAGAAAATGAGAAGTATGTTGCTGCACCACTAAATCTATGGCTGGGAACTGTTGAAACCAAACAAAAAGAATTCACGGTGGCCAGATAGGGCTATTTTCTGCTGACTGTCTCTGGGGACTCAAACAGAATCCATTTGCTTGATTGTTTGTTTTTCCGTTTCACTCGTGTAGGGTACTTGTCCACATACCTTCGGCTTGTAGTTTGTCTGTGTCCTTGGATCTCAAGTGAGTCTCCTGTAAGTAAGCACGTAGGTGTCTTGAGTTTTCATCCCTTCTTTTATCCCTGTGTCTTTTGTTTGCAGCACTCAGTGCCTGACCTTTTATTCTGATGATTCAGAGCTGTGCACTTATTGCACTTAAAGAATATTTTTTATCATTATTCTACAATCACGTGAAGAACATTATGTTTACTATGCTCCCCCCTTCACCAAGTCCCCCCGAAAAACCTCTTCAGTCACTGTCGATCAGCGTAGTTTTATCCTGTAGACCCCTTCTCCATGTCCTCCCCAAAAGTCCCCGTTACAGTCACGGTCCATCAGTGAGTAGTAAGATGCTATATGATCTCTACTAGTCTTCTCTGTGTTGTACAGTAATCCCCATGCACACCCGACCCCGCGCATTATACATGTTAAACAATGCTCCCATTCTTTCTCCCCACACTTATCCCTCCCTTCAGACTCACCCTGCCCAGTCCTTTTTCCTTTGGTTACTTTTAGTCAACTCTCGGGTTCTGTGAGTCTGCTGCTGTTTTTTTACTTCAGTTTTTCTTTGTTGTTATACTCCAAACATGAGTGAAATCACTTGGTACTTGCCTTTATCCGCCTGTCCTATTTTTCTGAACATACTACCGTCTTGCTCCATCCACGTCATTGCAAATGGTAGTATATGTTTTCTTCTTAAGGCTGCTTACTGCACTTTTTAAACTGGATTTCATTCTTCCATTTTGTTTGTAGTTTAGCTATGTATTCACCATTCAACTCCTTGTTATGAACAATAGCTTTGTGTCAATCGACATATATCTGTATCTATCTATCTAAATGTCTGTCTGTCTATCTATGTATCTATGTATGTATATATCTATGTATCTATGTATCTATCTATGTATCTATCTATCTATCTTCCTATCAACTATCTATGATGTCTATCATCTATTAATCTATGTACCTATCTATCTATCTTTCACCTGTCGTCTGTCTACCTATCTATCTATGAAACAATCATCTTTTTGTCTGCCCATCTATCCTTATGTACAGAAGAGTTAACAACATAGCCTATGCCTCTTCCCTACATTATGCTTCCAGAAACCTTGCAAGGTAACTAAGCCATAAGGAGAGCACAGAGTTCACCGATATGCTTTCAGGTAGAGTCAGCAGAGTGTGCTTACAAAACCAGTAAATGGAGGTGAAAGGACTTGAACCCGTATCTTTGTCCTCTGTCCTCTTATACTTCCTGCTCGCTTGGTGACTTTATTTAGCCACATTCAGTGAGTAAGTGATCCCTGAAGACCACAAGTATCCTTCGTCTGGGCACGTTGTCGACAGAAATGTGTACTTGGAAGTTTGCACACCACCATGTTTGAGGGACATTGGCGTGATCACTGCTGATAGGTGGAAGGACAAATATGAATTAACACCTATTTCTGGACAGGAGCAGTTGGGAACAAAGAGTGTGTGGTGGAGTGAAGTGTTTATTTGAGTGTCCAAACTTCTCTCTTTAGGTGGTTATTACTTCTTTACATTCATGAACATCATAAAAAGCAATGATTATAAATGCCCAGACGCATATTATTACAGCAATTTATTTGTTGAGGTGAGAGGAAATGAGAAGGAAGTTGCTGCACCACTAAATCTATGCCTGAGCACTGCTGAAACCAAACAAAAAGAATTCACGGTGGCTAGATAGGGCTATTTTCTACTGACTCTCTCTGGGGTCCAAAACAGAATCCATTTCTTTCTTTGTTTCTCAGTTTCACTTGTGTAGGGTACCTGTCCCCACCCCTTCAGCTTGTAGTTTGTCTGTGTCCTTGGATCTCAAGTGAGTCTCCAGTAAGGGAGCACGTAGGTGGTCTTGAGTTTTCATCAGTTCTTCTAACCCTGTGTCTTTTGATTGGAGCACTCAAAGGCTGTACTTTTATTCTGATATTTGAGAGCTGTGCTCTTACTGCACTTTGAAATTCTTTTTGTTCTCATTAATATACAATCACATGCAGAAAATTATGTTATTCTGTCTACCCTCTTCACCAAGTCACCCCAAATCCCAGTTACAGCCGCTCTCCGTCAGCATGTACTAAGATGCTGTAGAATCACTACATGTCTTCTCTGTGTTGTACAGCCCTACCCATGACACCCCACCCTACACATTATACATGCTAATCCTAATGCCCCCTTTCTTTTTCCCCGCACTTATTACTCCCTTCCCACAAACCCTACCCAGTCGCTTTCTCTTTGGTAACTGTAGGTTCACTCTCGGGTTCTGTGAGTCTGCTGCTGTCTTTTCCTTCAGTTTTTCTTTGTTATCATACTCCACACATGAGTGTAATCATTTGGTACATGTATTTCTCCGCCTGGCCTATTTGACTGAGCATAATACCCTCGAGCTCCATCCACGTTATTGCAAATGATAGGATTCATTTTCTTCTTATGGCTGCTTACTGCACTTTTTAAACTGGATTTCATTCTTCTTTTTTGTTTGTAGTTTTGCAATGTGCTTTCACCATTGCTCTCCTTGTTTTGAGCAGTAGCTTTGTGCTAATCGATATGTACCTATATCTATCTATCTTTCTATCTATTTATCAATCACTCAATCAATCATCCTTTTGTCTATCCATCTGTCCATGTGTGCCGAACAGTTAACCATATACCCTATATCGCTTTCCTACACTATGCTCCCCAAAATCCTGCAAAGTATCTAGACTGCAGAGGGAGCACTGGGTTCACCGAGACACTTGCAATTCGAGTCGGCCGCGTGTACCTACAAAACCAGGGAATGGTTGTGCTGGGACTTGAACCCGTGTCTCTATCGTCTGTCCACTTTCATCTCCTTCTAACTTGCTGTCTGTATTTAGCCACATACATTGACTAAGGGCTCCCTGAAGATCTCAAGTATCATTCCTCTGGGCCTGTTGTCGACAGAAAAGTCAACTTGTTGCTTCGCTCACCACCATGTTTGAAGGACATCAGCGTGATCACCGTCGATAGGACGGAGGGTCAAATAAAAAGGAACACCAATTTCTAGACAGGAGCAGTTGGGAGCTAACAGTGTATTGTGGAGTGATGTGTTTATTTGAGTGTCCAAACTTCCCTCTTTAGGTGGTTATTAGATTTTCACATTCATGAACAACATAAAATCCACTGATTTTAAAGGACCAGATGCTTATTATTACAGCAACTCAGTTGTTCAGGTGAGAGAAAATGAGAAGTATGTTGCTGCACCACTAAATCTATGGCTGGGAACTGTTGAAACCAAACAAAAAGAATTCACGGTGGCCAGATAGGGCTATTTTCTGCTGACTGTCTCTGGGGACTCAAACAGAATCCATTTGCTTGATTGTTTGATTTTCCGTTTCACTCGTGTAGGGTACTTGTCCACACACCTTCGGCTTGTAGTTTGTCTGTATCCTTGGATCTCAAGTGAGTCTCCTGTAAGTAAGCACGTAGGTGTCTTGAGTTTTCATCCCTTCTTTAATCCCTGTGTCTTTTGTTTGCAGCACTCAGTGCCTGACCTTTTATTCTGATGATTCAGAGCTGTGCACTTATTGCACTTAAAGAATATTTTTTATCATTAATCTACAATCACGTGAAGAACATTATGTTTACTATGCTCCACCCTTCACCAAGTCCCCCCGAAAACCTCTTCAGTCACTGTCGATCAGCGTAGTTGGATGCTGTAGACCCCTTCACCATGTCCCCCCCAAAAGTCCCCGTTACAGTCACGGTCCATCAGTGAGTAGTAAGATGCTATATGATCTCTACTAGTCTTCTCTGGGTTGTACAGTACTCCCCATGCACACCCGACCCCGCGCCTTATACATGCTAAACTTAATGCCCCCATTCTTTCTCCCCACACTTATCCCTCCCTTCAGACTCACCCTGCCCAGTCCTTTTTCCTTTGGTTACATTTAGTCAACTCTCGGGTTCTGTGAGTCTGCTGCAGTTTTTTTACTTCAGTTTTTCTTTGTTGTTATACTCCACACATGAGTGAAATCACTTGGTACTTGCCTTTATCCACCTGCCCTATTTTTCTGAACATACTACCGTCTTGCTCCATCCACGTCATTGCAAATGGTAGTATTTGTTTTCTTCTTAAGGCTGCTTACTGCACTTTTTAAACTGGATTTCATTCTTCCATTTTGTTTGTAGTTTAGCTATGTTATTCACCATTCAACTCCTGGTTGTGAACAATAGCTTTGTGTCAATCGACATGTATCTGTATCTATCTATCTAAAGGTCTGTCTGTCTATCTATGTATCTATGTATGTATATATCTATGTATCTATGTATCTATCTATGTATCTATCTATCTATCTTCCTATCAACTATCTATGATGTCTATCATCTATTAATCTATGTACCTATCTATCTATCTTTCACCTGTCGTCTGTCTACCTATCTATCTATGAAACAATCATCTTTTTGTCTGCCCATCTATCCTTATGTACAGAAGAGTTAACAACATAGCCTATGCCTCTTCCCTACATTATGCTTCCAGAAACCTTGCAAGGTAACTAAGCCATAAGGAGAGCACAGAGTTCACCGATATGCTTTCAGGTAGAGTCAGCAGAGTGTGCTTACAAAACCAGTAAATGGAGGTGAAAGGACTTGAACCCGTATCTTTGTCCTCTGTCCTCTTATACTTCCTGCTCGCTTGTTGACTTTATTTAGCCACATTCAGTGAGTAAGTGATCCCTGAAGACTACAAGTATCCTTCGTCTGGGCCTGTTGTCGACAGAAAAGTGTACTTGGCCCTTTGCACACCACCATGTTTGAGGGACATTGGCGTGATCACTGCTGATAGGTGGAAGGACAAATATGAATTAACACCTATTTCTGGACAGGAGCAGTTGGGAACAAAGAGTGTGTTGTGGAGTGAAGTGTTTATATGAGTGTCCAAACTTCTCTCTTTAGGTGGTTATTACTTCTTTACATTCATGAACATCATAAAAAGCAATGATTATAAATGCCCAGACGCATATTATTACAGCAATTTATTTGTTGAGGTGAGAGGAAATGAGAAGGAAGTTGCTGCACCACTAAATCTATGCCTATGCCTGAGCACTGCTGAAACCAAACAAAAAGAATTCACGGTGGCTAGATAGGGCTATTTTCTACTGACTCTCTCTGGGGTCCAAAACAGAATCCATTTCTTTCTTTGTTTCTCAGTTTCACTTGTGTAGGGTACCTGTCCCCGCCCCTTCAGCTTGTAGTTTGTCTGTGTCCTTGGATCTCAAGTGAGTCTCCAGTAAGGGAGCACGTAGGGGGTCTTGAGTTTTCATCAGTTCTTCTAACCCTGTGTCTTTTGATTGGAGCACTCAAAGGCTGTACTTTTATTCTGATATTTGAGAGCTGTGCTCTTACTGCACTTTGAAATTCTTTTTGTTCTCATTAATATACAATCACATGCAGAAAATTATGTTATTCTGTCTACCCTCTTCACCAAGTCACCCCAAATCCCAGTTACAGCCGCTCTCCGTCAGCATGTACTAAGATGCTGTATAATCACTACATGTCTTCTCTGTGTTGTACAGCCCTACCCATGACACCCCACCCTACACATTATACATGCTAATCCTAATGCCCCCATTCTTTTTCCCCGCACTTATTACTCCCTTCCCACAAACCCTACCCAGTCGCTTTCTCTTTGGTAACTGTAGGTCCACTCTCGGGTTCTGTGAGTCTGCTGCTGTCTTTTCCTTCAGTTTTTCTTTGTTATCATACTCCACACATGAGTGAAATCATTTGGTACATGTATTTCTCCGCCTGGCCTATTTGACTGAGCATAATACCCTCGAGCTCCATCCACGTTATTGCAAATGATAGGATTCATTTTCTTCTTATGGCTGCTTACTGCACTTTTTAAACTGGATTTCATTCTTCTTTTTTGTTTGTAGTTTTACAATGTGCTTTCACCATTGCTCTCCTTGTTTTGAGCAGTAGCTTTGTGCTAATCGATATGTACCTATATCTATCTATCTTTCTATCTATTTATCAATCACTCAATCAATCATCCTTTTGTCTGTCCATCTGTCCATGTGTGCCGAACAGTTAACCATATACCCTATATCGCTTTCCTACACTATGCTCCCCAAAATCCTGCAAATTATCTAGACTGCAGAGGGAGCACTGGGTTCACCGAGACACTTGCAGTTCGAGTCGGCCGCGTGTACCTACAAAACCAGGGAATGGTTGTGCTGGGACTTGAACCCGTGTCTCTATCCTCTGTCCTCTTTCATCTCCTTCTAAATTGCTGTCTGTATTTAGCCACATACATTGACAAAGGGCTCCCTGAAGATCTCAAGTATCATTCCTCTGGGCCTGTTGTCGACAGAAAAGTCAACTTGTTGCTTCGCTCACCACCATGTTTGAAGGACATCAGCGTGATCACCATCGATAGGACGGAGGGTCAAATAAAAAGGAACACCAATTTCTAGACAGGAGCAGTTGGGAGCTAACAATGTATTGTGGAGTGATGTGTTTATTTGAGTGTCCAAACTTCCCTCTTTAGGTGGTTATTAGATTTTCACATTCGTGAACAACATAAAATCCACTGATTTTAAAGGCCCAGATGCTTATTATTACAGCAACTCAGTTGTTCAGGTGAGAGAAAATGAGAAGTATGTTGCTGCACCACTAAATCTATGGCTGGGAACTGTTGAAACCAAACAAAAAGAATTCACGGTGGCCAGATAGGGCTATTTTCTGCTGACTGTCTCTGGGGACTCAAACAGAATCCATTTGCTTGATTGTTTGATTTTCCGTTTCACTCGTGTAGGGTACTTGTCCACACACCTTCGGCTTGTAGTTTGTCTGTGTCCTTGGATCTCAAGTGAGTCTCCTGTAAGTAAGCACGTAGGTGTCTTGAGTTTTCATCCCTTCTTTAATCCCTGTGTCTTTTGTTTGCAGCACTCAGTGCCTGACCTTTTATTCTGATGATTCAGAGCTGTGCACTTATTGCACTTAAAGAATATTTTTTATCATTAATCTACAATCACGCGAAGAACATTATGTTTACTATGCTCCCCCCTTCACCAAGTCCCCCCGAAGAACCTCTTCAGTCACTGTCGATCAGCGTAGTTGGATGCTGTAGACCCCTTCACCATGTCCCCCCCAAAAGTCCCCGTTACATTCACGGTCCATCAGTGAGTAGTAAGATGCTATATGATCTCTACTAGTCTTCTCTGTGTTGTACAGTGCTCCCCATGCACACCCGACCCCGCGCATTATACATGCTAAACTTAATGCCCCCATTCTTTCTCCCCACACTTATCCCTCCCTTCAGACTCACCCTGCCCAGTCCTTTTTCCTTTGGTTACATTTAGTCAACTCTCGGGTTCTGTGAGTCTGCTGCAGTTTTTTTACTTCAGTTTTTCTTTGTTGTTATACTCCACACATGAGTGAAATCACTTGGTACTTGCCTTTATCCACCTGCCCTATTTTTCTGAACATACTACCGTCTTGCTCCATCCACGTCATTGCAAATGGTAGTATTTGTTTTCATCTTAAGGCTGCTTACTGCACTTTTTAAACTGGATTTCATTCTTCCTTTTTGTTTGTAGTTTAGCTATGTTTTTCACCATTCAACTCCTGGTTGTGAACAATAGCTTTGTGTCAATCGACATGTATCTGTATCTATCTATCTAAAGGTCTGTCTGTCTATCTATGTATCTATGTATGTATATATCTATGTATCTATATATCTATCCATCTTCCTATCATCTATCTATGATGTCTATCATCTATTAATCTATGTACCTATCTATCTCTCTTTCACCTGTCGTCTGTCTACCTATCTATCTATGAAACAATCATCTTTTTGTCTGCCCATCTATCCTTATGTTCAGAACAGTTAACAACATAGATTATGTCTCTTCCCTACATTATGCTTCCAGAAAATTTGCAAGGTAACTAAGCCATAAGGAGAGCACTGAGTTCACCGATACGCTTTCAGGTAGAGTCAGCAGAGTGTGCTTACAAAACCAGTAAATATAGGTGAAAGGACTTGAACCCGTATCTTTGTCCTCTGTCCTCTTATACTTCCTGTTCACTTGTTGACATTATTTAGCCAAATTCAGTGAGTAAGTGATCCCTGAAAGCCACAAGTATCCTTCGTCTGGGCCTGTTGTCGACAGAAAAGTGTACTTGGCCCTTTGCACACCACCATTTTTGAGGGACATTGGCGTGATCACTGCTGATAGGTGGAGGGACAAATATGAATTAACACCTATTTCTGGACAGGAGCAGTTGGGAACAAAGAGTGTGTTGTGGAGTGAAGTGTTTATTTGAGTGTCCAAACTTCCCTCTTTAGGTGGTTATTACTTCTTTACATTCGTGAACATCATAAAAAGCAATGATTATAAATGCCCAGACGCATATTATTACAGCAATTCATTTGTTGAGGTGAGAGGAAATGAGAAGGAAGTTGCTGCACCACTAAATCTATGCCTATGCCTGAGCACTGCTGAAACCAAACAAAAAGAATTCACGGTGGCTAGATAGGGCTATTTTCTACTGACTCTCTCTGGGGTCCAAAACAGAATCCATTTCTTTCTTTGTTTCTCAGTTTCACTTGTGTAGGGTACCTGTCCCCGCCCCTTCAGCTTGTAGTTTGTCTGTGTCCTTGGATCTCAAGTGAGTCTCCAGTAAGGGAGCACGTAGGTGGTCTTGAGTTTTCATCAGTTCTTCTAACCCTGTGTCTTTTGATTGGAGCACTCAAAGGCTGTACTTTTATTCTGATATTTGAGAGCTGTGCTCTTACTGCACTTTGAAATTCTTTTTGTTCTCATTAATATACAATCACATGCAGAAAATTATGTTATTCTGTCTACCCTCTTCACCAAGTCACCCCAAATCCCAGTTACAGCCGCTCTCCGTCAGCATGTACTAAGATGCTGTAGAATCACTACATGTCTTCTCTGTGTTGTACAGCCCTACCCATGACACCCCACCCTACACATTATACATGCTAATCCTAATGCCCCCATTCTTTTTCCCCGCACTTATTACTCCCTTCCCACAAACCCTACCCAGTCGCTTTCTCTTTGGTAACTGTAGGTCCACTCTCGGGTTCTGTGAGTCTGCTGCTGTCTTTTCCTTCAGTTTTTCTTTGTTATCATACTCCACACATGAGTGAAATCATTTGGTACATGTATTTCTCCGCCTGGCCTATTTGACTGAGCATAATACCCTCGAGCTCCATCCACGTTATAGCAAATGATAGGATTCATTTTCTTCTTATGGCTGCTTACTGCACTTTTTAAACTGGATTTCATTCTTCTTTTTTGTTTGTAGTTTTGCAATGTGCTTTCACCATTGCTCTCCTTGTTTTGAGCAGTAGCTTTGTGCTAATCGATATGTACCTATATCTATCTATCTTTCTATCTATTTATCAATCACTCAATCAATCATCCTTTTGTCTGTCCATCTGTCCATGTGTGCCGAACAGTTAACCATATACCCTATATCGCTTTCCTACACTATGCTCCCCAAAATCCTGCAAAGTATCTAGACTGCAGAGGGAGCACTGGGTTCACCGAGACACTTGCAGTTCGAGTCGGCCGCGTGTACTTACAAAACCAGGGAATGGTTGTGCTGGGACTTGAACCCGTGTCTCTATCCTCTGTCCTCTTTCATCTCCTTCTAACTTGCTGTCTGTATTTAGCCACATACATTGACTAAGGGCTCCCTGAAGATCTCAAGTATCATTCCTCTGGGCCTGTTGTCGACAGAAAAGTCAACTTGTTGCTTCGCTCACCACCATGTTTGAAGGACATCAGCGTGATCACCGTCGATAGGACGGAGGGTCAAATAAAAAGGAACACCAATTTCTAGACAGGAGCAGTTGGGAGCTAACAGTGTATTGTGGAGTGACGTGTTTATTTGAGTGTCCAAACTTCCCTCTTTAGGTGGTTATTAGATTTTCACATTCGTGAACCACATAAAATCCACTGATTTTAAAGGCCCAGATGCTTATTATTACAGCAACTCAGTTGTTCAGGTGAGAGAAAATGAGAAGTATGTTGCTGCACCACTAAATCTATGGCTGGGAACTGTTGAAACCAAACAAAAAGAATTCACGGTGGCCAGATAGGTCTATTTTCTGCTGACTGTCTCTGGGGACTCAAACAGAATCCATTTGCTTGATTGTTTGATTTTCCGTTTCACTCGTGTAGGGTACTTGTCCACACACCTTCGGCTTGTAGTTTGTCTGTATCCTTGGATCTCAAGTGAGTCTCCTGTAAGTAAGCACGTAGGTGTCTTGAGTTTTCATCCCTTCTTTAATCCCTGTGTCTTTTGTTTGCAGCACTCAGTGCCTGACCTTTTATTCTGATGATTCAGAGCTGTGCACTTATTGCACTTAAAGAATATTTTTTATCATTAATCTACAATCACGTGAAGAACATTATGTTTACTATGCTCCCCCCTTCACCAAGTCCCCCCGAAAAACCTCTTCAGTCACTGTCGATCAGCGTAGTTGGATGCTGTAGACCCCTTCACCATGTCCCCCCCAAAAGTCCCCGTTACAGTCACGGTCCATCAGTGAGTAGTAAGATGCTATATGATCTCTACTAGTCTTCTCTGTGTTGTACAGTGCTCCCCATGCACACCCGACCCCGCGCATTATACATGCTAAACTTAATGCCCCCATTCTTTCTCCCCACACTTATCCCTCCCTTCAGACTCACCCTGCCCAGTCCTTTTTCCTTTGGTTACATTTAGTTAACTCTCGGGTTCTGTGAGTCTGCTGCAGTTTTTTTACTTCAGTTTTTCTTTGTTGTTATACTCCACACATGAGTGAAATCACTTGGTACTTGCCTTTATCCACCTGCCCTATTTTTCTGAACATACTACCGTCTTGCTCCATCCACGTCATTGCAAATGGTAGTATTTGTTTTCATCTTAAGGCTGCTTACTGCACTTTTTAAACTGGATTTCATTCTTCCTTTTTGTTTGTAGTTTAGCTATGTTTTTCACCATTCAACTCCTGGTTGTGAACAATAGCTTTGTGTCAATCGACATGTATCTGTATCTATCTATCTAAAGGTCTGTCTGTCTATCTATGTATCTATGTATGTATATATCTATGTATCTATATATCTATCCATCTTCCTATCATCTATCTATGATGTCTATCATCTATTAATCTATGTACCTATCTATCTCTCTTTCACCTGTCGTCTGTCTACCTATCTATCTATGAAACAATCATCTTTTTGTCTGCCCATCTATCCTTATGTTCAGAACAGTTAACAACATAGATTATGTCTCTTCCCTACATTATGCTTCCAGAAAATTTGCAAGGTAACTAAGCCATAAGGAGAGCACTGAGTTCACCGATACGCTTTCAGGTAGAGTCAGCAGAGTGTGCTTACAAAACCAGTAAATATAGGTGAAAGGACTTGAACCCGTATCTTTGTCCTCTGTCCTCTTATACTTCCTGTTCACTTGTTGACATTATTTAGCCAAATTCAGTGAGTAAGTGATCCCTGAAAGCCACAAGTATCCTTCGTCTGGGCCTGTTGTCGACAGAAAAGTGTACTTGGCCCTTTGCACACCACCATTTTTGAGGGACATTGGCGTGATCACTGCTGATAGGTGGAGGGACAAATATGAATTAACACCTATTTCTGGACAGGAGCAGTTGGGAACAAAGAGTGTGTTGTGGAGTGAAGTGTTTATTTGAGTGTCCAAACTTCCCTCTTTAGGTGGTTATTACTTCTTTACATTCGTGAACATCATAAAAAGCAATGATTATAAATGCCCAGACGCATATTATTACAGCAATTCATTTGTTGAGGTGAGAGGAAATGAGAAGGAAGTTGCTGCACCACTAAATCTATGCCTATGCCTGAGCACTGCTGAAACCAAACAAAAAGAATTCACGGTGGCTAGATAGGGCTATTTTCTACTGACTCTCTCTGGGGTCCAAAACAGAATCCATTTCTTTCTTTGTTTCTCAGTTTCACTTGTGTAGGGTACCTGTCCCCGCCCCTTCAGCTTGTAGTTTGTCTGTGTCCTTGGATCTCAAGTGAGTCTCCAGTAAGGGAGCACGTAGGTGGTCTTGAGTTTTCATCAGTTCTTCTAACCCTGTGTCTTTTGATTGGAGCACTCAAAGGCTGTACTTTTATTCTGATATTTGAGAGCTGTGCTCTTACTGCACTTTGAAATTCTTTTTGTTCTCATTAATATACAATCACATGCAGAAAATTATGTTATTCTGTCTACCCTCTTCACCAAGTCACCCCAAATCCCAGTTACAGCCGCTCTCCGTCAGCATGTACTAAGATGCTGTAGAATCACTACATGTCTTCTCTGTGTTGTACAGCCCTACCCATGACACCCCACCCTACACATTATACATGCTAATCCTAATGCCCCCATTCTTTTTCCCCGCACTTATTACTCCCTTCCCACAAACCCTACCCAGTCGCTTTCTCTTTGGTAACTGTAGGTCCACTCTCGGGTTCTGTGAGTCTGCTGCTGTCTTTTCCTTCAGTTTTTCTTTGTTATCATACTCCACACATGAGTGAAATCATTTGGTACATGTATTTCTCCGCCTGGCCTATTTGACTGAGCATAATACCCTCGAGCTCCATCCACGTTATAGCAAATGATAGGATTCATTTTCTTCTTATGGCTGCTTACTGCACTTTTTAAACTGGATTTCATTCTTCTTTTTTGTTTGTAGTTTTGCAATGTGCTTTCACCATTGCTCTCCTTGTTTTGAGCAGTAGCTTTGTGCTAATCGATATGTACCTATATCTATCTATCTTTCTATCTATTTATCAATCACTCAATCAATCATCCTTTTGTCTGTCCATCTGTCCATGTGTGCCGAACAGTTAACCATATACCCTATATCGCTTTCCTACACTATGCTCCCCAAAATCCTGCAAAGTATCTAGACTGCAGAGGGAGCACTGGGTTCACCGAGACACTTGCAGTTCGAGTCGGCCGCGTGTACCTACAAAACCAGGGAATGGTTGTGCTGGGACTTGAACCCGTGTCTCTATCCTCTGTCCTCTTTCATCTCCTTCTAACTTGCTGTCTGTATTTAGCCACATACATTGACTAAGGGCTCCCTGAAGATCTCAAGTATCATTCCTCTGGGCCTGTTGTCGACAGAAAAGTCAACTTGTTGCTTCGCTCACCACCATGTTTGAAGGACATCAGCGTGATCACCGTCGATAGGACGGAGGGTCAAATAAAAAGGAACACCAATTTCTAGACAGGAGCAGTTGGGAGCTAACAGTGTATTGTGGAGTGACGTGTTTATTTGAGTGTCCAAACTTCCCTCTTTAGGTGGTTATTAGATTTTCACATTCGTGAACCACATAAAATCCACTGATTTTAAAGGCCCAGATGCTTATTATTACAGCAACTCAGTTGTTCAGGTGAGAGAAAATGAGAAGTATGTTGCTGCACCACTAAATCTATGGCTGGGAACTGTTGAAACCAAACAAAAAGAATTCACGGTGGCCAGATAGGTCTATTTTCTGCTGACTGTCTCTGGGGACTCAAACAGAATCCATTTGCTTGATTGTTTGATTTTCCGTTTCACTCGTGTAGGGTACTTGTCCACACACCTTCGGCTTGTAGTTTGTCTGTATCCTTGGATCTCAAGTGAGTCTCCTGTAAGTAAGCACGTAGGTGTCTTGAGTTTTCATCCCTTCTTTAATCCCTGTGTCTTTTGTTTGCAGCACTCAGTGCCTGACCTTTTATTCTGATGATTCAGAGCTGTGCACTTATTGCACTTAAAGAATATTTTTTATCATTAATCTACAATCACGTGAAGAACATTATGTTTACTATGCTCCCCCCTTCACCAAGTCCCCCCGAAAAACCTCTTCAGTCACTGTCGATCAGCGTAGTTGGATGCTGTAGACCCCTTCACCATGTCCCCCCCAAAAGTCCCCGTTACAGTCACGGTCCATCAGTGAGTAGTAAGATGCTATATGATCTCTACTAGTCTTCTCTGTGTTGTACAGTGCTCCCCATGCACACCCGACCCCGCGCATTATACATGCTAAACTTAATGCCCCCATTCTTTCTCCCCACACTTATCCCTCCCTTCAGACTCACCCTGCCCAGTCCTTTTTCCTTTGGTTACATTTAGTCAACTCTCGGGTTCTGTGAGTCTGCTGCAGTTTTTTTACTTCAGTTTTTCTTTGTTGTTATACTCCACACATGAGTGAAATCACTTGGTACTTGCCTTTATCCACCTGCCCTATTTTTCTGAACATACTACCGTCTTGCTCCATCCACGTCATTGCAAATGGTAGTATTTGTTTTCATCTTAAGGCTGCTTACTGCACTTTTTAAACTGGATTTCATTCTTCCTTTTTGTTTGTAGTTTAGCTATGTTTTTCACCATTCAACTCCTGGTTGTGAACAATAGCTTTGTGTCAATCGACATGTATCTGTATCTATCTATCTAAAGGTCTGTCTGTCTATCTATGTATCTATGTATGTATATATCTATGTATCTATGTATCTATCTATGTATCTATCTATCTTCCTATCATCTATCTATGATGTCTATCATCTATTAATCTATGTACCTATCTATCTCTCTTTCACCTGTCGTCTGTCTACCTATCTATCTATGAAACAATCATCTTTTTGTCTGCCCATCTATCCTTATGTTCAGAACAGTTAACAACATAGATTATGTCTCTTCCCTACATTATGCTTCCAGAAAATTTGCAAGGTAACTAAGCCATAAGGAGAGCACTGAGTTCACCGATACGCTTTCAGGTAGAGTCAGCAGAGTGTGCTTACAAAACCAGTAAGTGGAGGTGAAAGGACTTGAACCCGTATCTTTGTCCTCTGTCCTCTTATACTTCCTGCTCGCTTGTTGACTTTATTTAGCCAAATTCAGTGAGTAAGTGATAACTGAAAACCACAAGTATCCTTCGTCTGGGCCTGTTGTCGACAGAAAAGTGTACTTGGCCCTTTGCACACCACCATTTTTGAGGGACATTGGCGTGATCACTGCTGATAGGTGGACGGACAAATATGAATTAACACCTATTTCTGGACAGGAGCAGTTGGGAACAAAGAGTGTGTTGTGGAGTGAAGTGTTTATTTGAGTGTCCAAACTTCCCTCTTTAGGTGGTTATTACTTCTTTACATTCGTGAACATCATAAAAAGCAATGATTATAAATGCCCAGACGCATATTATTACAGCAATTCATTTGTTGAGGTGAGAGGAAATGAGAAGGAAGTTGCTGCACCACTAAATCTATGCCTATGCCTGAGCACTGCTGAAACCAAACAAAAAGAATTCACGGTGGCTAGATAGGGCTATTTTCTACTGACTCTCTCTGGGGTCCAAAACAGAATCCATTTCTTTCTTTGTTTCTCAGTTTCACTTGTGTAGGGTACCTGTCCCCGCCCCTTCAGCTTGTAGTTTGTCTGTGTCCTTGGATCTCAAGTGAGTCTCCAGTAAGGGAGCACGTAGGTGGTCTTGAGTTTTCATCAGTTCTTCTAACCCTGTGTCTTTTGATTGGAGCACTCAAAGGCTGTACTTTTATTCTGATATTTGAGAGCTGTGCTCTTACTGCACTTTGAAATTCTTTTTGTTCTCATTAATATACAATCACATGCAGAAAATTATGTTATTCTGTCTACCCTCTTCACCAAGTCACCCCAAATCCCAGTTACAGCCGCTCTCCGTCAGCATGTACTAAGATGCTGTAGAATCACTACATGTCTTCTCTGTGTTGTACAGCCCTACCCATGACACCCCACCCTACACATTATACATGCTAATCCTAATGCCCCCATTCTTTTTCCCCGCACTTATTACTCCCTTCCCACAAACCCTACCCAGTCGCTTTCTCTTTGGTAACTGTAGGTCCACTCTCGGGTTCTGTGAGTCTGCTGCTGTCTTTTCCTTCAGTTTTTCTTTGTTATCATACTCCACACATGAGTGAAATCATTTGGTACATGTATTTCTCCGCCTGGCCTATTTGACTGAGCATAATACCCTCGAGCTCCATCCACGTTATAGCAAATGATAGGATTCATTTTCTTCTTATGGCTGCTTACTGCACTTTTTAAACTGGATTTCATTCTTCTTTTTTGTTTGTAGTTTTGCAATGTGCTTTCACCATTGCTCTCCTTGTTTTGAGCAGTAGCTTTGTGCTAATCGATATGTACCTATATCTATCTATCTTTCTATCTATTTATCAATCACTCAATCAATCATCCTTTTGTCTGTCCATCTGTCCATGTGTGCCGAACAGTTAACCATATACCCTATATCGCTTTCCTACACTATGCTCCCCAAAATCCTGCAAAGTATCTAGACTGCAGAGGGAGCACTGGGTTCACCGAGACACTTGCAGTTCGAGTCGGCCGCGTGTACCTACAAAACCAGGGAATGGTTGTGCTGGGACTTGAACCCGTGTCTCTATCCTCTGTCCTCTTTCATCTCCTTCTAACTTGCTGTCTGTATTTAGCCACATACATTGACTAAGGGCTCCCTGAAGATCTCAAGTATCATTCCTCTGGGCCTGTTGTCGACAGAAAAGTCAACTTGTTGCTTCGCTCACCACCATGTTTGAAGGACATCAGCGTGATCACCGTCGATAGGACGGAGGGTCAAATAAAAAGGAACACCAATTTCTAGACAGGAGCAGTTGGGAGCTAACAGTGTATTGTGGAGTGACGTGTTTATTTGAGTGTCCAAACTTCCCTCTTTAGGTGGTTATTAGATTTTCACATTCGTGAACCACATAAAATCCACTGATTTTAAAGGCCCAGATGCTTATTATTACAGCAACTCAGTTGTTCAGGTGAGAGAAAATGAGAAGTATGTTGCTGCACCACTAAATCTATGGCTGGGAACTGTTGAAACCAAACAAAAAGAATTCACGGTGGCCAGATAGGTCTATTTTCTGCTGACTGTCTCTGGGGACTCAAACAGAATCCATTTGCTTGATTGTTTGATTTTCCGTTTCACTCGTGTAGGGTACTTGTCCACACACCTTCGGCTTGTAGTTTGTCTGTATCCTTGGATCTCAAGTGAGTCTCCTGTAAGTAAGCACGTAGGTGTCTTGAGTTTTCATCCCTTCTTTAATCCCTGTGTCTTTTGTTTGCAGCACTCAGTGCCTGACCTTTTATTCTGATGATTCAGAGCTGTGCACTTATTGCACTTAAAGAATATTTTTTATCATTAATCTACAATCACGTGAAGAACATTATGTTTACTATGCTCCCCCCTTCACCAAGTCCCCCCGAAAAACCTCTTCAGTCACTGTCGATCAGCGTAGTTGGATGCTGTAGACCCCTTCACCATGTCCCCCCCAAAAGTCCCCGTTACAGTCACGGTCCATCAGTGAGTAGTAAGATGCTATATGATCTCTACTAGTCTTCTCTGTGTTGTACAGTGCTCCCCATGCACACCCGACCCCGCGCATTATACATGCTAAACTTAATGCCCCCATTCTTTCTCCCCACACTTATCCCTCCCTTCAGACTCACCCTGCCCAGTCCTTTTTCCTTTGGTTACATTTAGTCAACTCTCGGGTTCTGTGAGTCTGCTGCAGTTTTTTTACTTCAGTTTTTCTTTGTTGTTATACTCCACACATGAGTGAAATCACTTGGTACTTGCCTTTATCCACCTGCCCTATTTTTCTGAACATACTACCGTCTTGCTCCATCCACGTCATTGCAAATGGTAGTATTTGTTTTCATCTTAAGGCTGCTTACTGCACTTTTTAAACTGGATTTCATTCTTCCTTTTTGTTTGTAGTTTAGCTATGTTTTTCACCATTCAACTCCTGGTTGTGAACAATAGCTTTGTGTCAATCGACATGTATCTGTATCTATCTATCTAAAGGTCTGTCTGTCTATCTATGTATCTATGTATGTATATATCTATGTATCTATGTATCTATCTATGTATCTATCTATCTTCCTATCATCTATCTATGATGTCTATCATCTATTAATCTATGTACCTATCTATCTCTCTTTCACCTGTCGTCTGTCTACCTATCTATCTATGAAACAATCATCTTTTTGTCTGCCCATCTATCCTTATGTTCAGAACAGTTAACAACATAGATTATGTCTCTTCCCTACATTATGCTTCCAGAAAATTTGCAAGGTAACTAAGCCATAAGGAGAGCACTGAGTTCACCGATACGCTTTCAGGTAGAGTCAGCAGAGTGTGCTTACAAAACCAGTAAGTGGAGGTGAAAGGACTTGAACCCGTATCTTTGTCCTCTGTCCTCTTATACTTCCTGCTCGCTTGTTGACTTTATTTAGCCAAATTCAGTGAGTAAGTGATAACTGAAAACCACAAGTATCCTTCGTCTGGGCCTGTTGTCGACAGAAAAGTGTACTTGGCCCTTTGCACACCACCATTTTTGAGGGACATTGGCGTGATCACTGCTGATAGGTGGACGGACAAATATGAATTAACACCTATTTCTGGACAGGAGCAGTTGGGAACAAAGAGTGTGTTGTGGAGTGAAGTGTTTATTTGAGTGTCCAAACTTCCCTCTTTAGGTGGTTATTACTTCTTTACATTCGTGAACATCATAAAAAGCAATGATTATAAATGCCCAGACGCATATTATTACAGCAATTCATTTGTTGAGGTGAGAGGAAATGAGAAGGAAGTTGCTGCACCACTAAATCTATGCCTATGCCTGAGCACTGCTGAAACCAAACAAAAAGAATTCACGGTGGCTAGATAGGGCTATTTTCTACTGACTCTCTCTGGGGTCCAAAACAGAATCCATTTCTTTCTTTGTTTCTCAGTTTCACTTGTGTAGGGTACCTGTCCCCGCCCCTTCAGCTTGTAGTTTGTCTGTGTCCTTGGATCTCAAGTGAGTCTCCAGTAAGGGAGCACGTAGGTGGTCTTGAGTTTTCATCAGTTCTTCTAACCCTGTGTCTTTTGATTGGAGCACTCAAAGGCTGTACTTTTATTCTGATATTTGAGAGCTGTGCTCTTACTGCACTTTGAAATTCTTTTTGTTCTCATTAATATACAATCACATGCAGAAAATTATGTTATTCTGTCTACCCTCTTCACCAAGTCACCCCAAATCCCAGTTACAGCCGCTCTCCGTCAGCATGTACTAAGATGCTGTAGAATCACTACATGTCTTCTCTGTGTTGTACAGCCCTACCCATGACACCCCACCCTACACATTATACATGCTAATCCTAATGCCCCCATTCTTTTTCCCCGCACTTATTACTCCCTTCCCACAAACCCTACCCAGTCGCTTTCTCTTTGGTAACTGTAGGTCCACTCTCGGGTTCTGTGAGTCTGCTGCTGTCTTTTCCTTCAGTTTTTCTTTGTTATCATACTCCACACATGAGTGAAATCATTTGGTACATGTATTTCTCCGCCTGGCCTATTTGACTGAGCATAATACCCTCGAGCTCCATCCACGTTATAGCAAATGATAGGATTCATTTTCTTCTTATGGCTGCTTACTGCACTTTTTAAACTGGATTTCATTCTTCTTTTTTGTTTGTAGTTTTGCAATGTGCTTTCACCATTGCTCTCCTTGTTTTGAGCAGTAGCTTTGTGCTAATCGATATGTACCTATATCTATCTATCTTTCTATCTATTTATCAATCACTCAATCAATCATCCTTTTGTCTGTCCATCTGTCCATGTGTGCCGAACAGTTAACCATATACCCTATATCGCTTTCCTACACTATGCTCCCCAAAATCCTGCAAAGTATCTAGACTGCAGAGGGAGCACTGGGTTCACCGAGACACTTGCAGTTCGAGTCGGCCGCGTGTACCTACAAAACCAGGGAATGGTTGTGCTGGGACTTGAACCCGTGTCTCTATCCTCTGTCCTCTTTCATCTCCTTCTAACTTGCTGTCTGTATTTAGCCACATACATTGACTAAGGGCTCCCTGAAGATCTCAAGTATCATTCCTCTGGGCCTGTTGTCGACAGAAAAGTCAACTTGTTGCTTCGCTCACCACCATGTTTGAAGGACATCAGCGTGATCACCGTCGATAGGACGGAGGGTCAAATAAAAAGGAACACCAATTTCTAGACAGGAGCAGTTGGGAGCTAACAGTGTATTGTGGAGTGACGTGTTTATTTGAGTGTCCAAACTTCCCTCTTTAGGTGGTTATTAGATTTTCACATTCGTGAACCACATAAAATCCACTGATTTTAAAGGCCCAGATGCTTATTATTACAGCAACTCAGTTGTTCAGGTGAGAGAAAATGAGAAGTATGTTGCTGCACCACTAAATCTATGGCTGGGAACTGTTGAAACCAAACAAAAAGAATTCACGGTGGCCAGATAGGTCTATTTTCTGCTGACTGTCTCTGGGGACTCAAACAGAATCCATTTGCTTGATTGTTTGATTTTCCGTTTCACTCGTGTAGGGTACTTGTCCACACACCTTCGGCTTGTAGTTTGTCTGTATCCTTGGATCTCAAGTGAGTCTCCTGTAAGTAAGCACGTAGGTGTCTTGAGTTTTCATCCCTTCTTTAATCCCTGTGTCTTTTGTTTGCAGCACTCAGTGCCTGACCTTTTATTCTGATGATTCAGAGCTGTGCACTTATTGCACTTAAAGAATATTTTTTATCATTAATCTACAATCACGTGAAGAATATTATGTTTACTATGCTCCCCCCTTCACCAAGTCCCCCCGAAAAACCTCTTCAGTCACTGTCGATCAGCGTAGTTGGATGCTGTAGACCCCTTCACCATGTCCCCCCCAAAAGTCCCCGTTACAGTCACGGTCCATCAGTGAGTAGTAAGATGCTATATGATCTCTACTAGTCTTCTCTGTGTTGTACAGTGCTCCCCATGCACACCCGACCCCGCGCATTATACATGCTAAACTTAATGCCCCCATTCTTTCTCCCCACACTTATCCCTCCCTTCAGACTCACCCTGCCCAGTCCTTTTTCCTTTGGTTACATTTAGTCAACTCTCGGGTTCTGTGAGTCTGCTGCAGTTTTTTTACTTCAGTTTTTCTTTGTTGTTATACTCCACACATGAGTGAAATCACTTGGTACTTGCCTTTATCCACCTGCCCTATTTTTCTGAACATACTACCGTCTTGCTCCATCCACGTCATTGCAAATGGTAGTATTTGTTTTCATCTTAAGGCTGCTTACTGCACTTTTTAAACTGGATTTCATTCTTCCTTTTTGTTTGTAGTTTAGCTATGTTTTTCACCATTCAACTCCTGGTTGTGAACAATAGCTTTGTGTCAATCGACATGTATCTGTATCTATCTATCTAAAGGTCTGTCTGTCTATCTATGTATCTATGTATGTATATATCTATGTATCTATGTATCTATCTATCTTCCTATCATCTATCTATGATGTCTATCATCTATTAATCTATGTACCTATCTATCTCTCTTTCACCTGTCGTCTGTCTACCTATCTATCTATGAAACAATCATCTTTTTGTCTGCCCATCTATCCTTATGTTCAGAACAGTTAACAACATAGATTATGTCTCTTCCCTACATTATGCTTCCAGAAAATTTGCAAGGTAACTAAGCCATAAGGAGAGCACTGAGTTCACCGATACGCTTTCAGGTAGAGTCAGCAGAGTGTGCTTACAAAACCAGTAAGTGGAGGTGAAAGGACTTGAACCCGTATCTTTGTCCTCTGTCCTCTTATACTTCCTGCTCGCTTGTTGACTTTATTTAGCCAAATTCAGTGAGTAAGTGATAACTGAAAACCACAAGTATCCTTCGTCTGGGCCTGTTGTCGACAGAAAAGTGTACTTGGCCCTTTGCACACCACCATTTTTGAGGGACATTGGCGTGATCACTGCTGATAGGTGGACGGACAAATATGAATTAACACCTATTTCTGGACAGGAGCAGTTGGGAACAAAGAGTGTGTTGTGGAGTGAAGTGTTTATTTGAGTGTCCAAACTTCCCTCTTTAGGTGGTTATTACTTCTTTACATTCGTGAACATCATAAAAAGCAATGATTATAAATGCCCAGACGCATATTATTACAGCAATTCATTTGTTGAGGTGAGAGGAAATGAGAAGGAAGTTGCTGCACCACTAAATCTATGCCTATGCCTGAGCACTGCTGAAACCAAACAAAAAGAATTCACGGTGGCTAGATAGGGCTATTTTCTACTGACTCTCTCTGGGGTCCAAAACAGAATCCATTTCTTTCTTTGTTTCTCAGTTTCACTTGTGTAGGGTACCTGTCCCCGCCCCTTCAGCTTGTAGTTTGTCTGTGTCCTTGGATCTCAAGTGAGTCTCCAGTAAGGGAGCACGTAGGTGGTCTTGAGTTTTCATCAGTTCTTCTAACCCTGTGTCTTTTGATTGGAGCACTCAAAGGCTGTACTTTTATTCTGATATTTGAGAGCTGTGCTCTTACTGCACTTTGAAATTCTTTTTGTTCTCATTAATATACAATCACATGCAGAAAATTATGTTATTCTGTCTACCCTCTTCACCAAGTCACCCCAAATCCCAGTTACAGCCGCTCTCCGTCAGCATGTACTAAGATGCTGTAGAATCACTACATGTCTTCTCTGTGTTGTACAGCCCTACCCATGACACCCCACCCTACACATTATACATGCTAATCCTAATGCCCCCATTCTTTTTCCCCGCACTTATTACTCCCTTCCCACAAACCCTACCCAGTCGCTTTCTCTTTGGTAACTGTAGGTCCACTCTCGGGTTCTGTGAGTCTGCTGCTGTCTTTTCCTTCAGTTTTTCTTTGTTATCATACTCCACACATGAGTGAAATCATTTGGTACATGTATTTCTCCGCCTGGCCTATTTGACTGAGCATAATACCCTCGAGCTCCATCCACGTTATAGCAAATGATAGGATTCATTTTCTTCTTATGGCTGCTTACTGCACTTTTTAAACTGGATTTCATTCTTCTTTTTTGTTTGTAGTTTTGCAATGTGCTTTCACCATTGCTCTCCTTGTTTTGAGCAGTAGCTTTGTGCTAATCGATATGTACCTATATCTATCTATCTTTCTATCTATTTATCAATCACTCAATCAATCATCCTTTTGTCTGTCCATCTGTCCATGTGTGCCGAACAGTTAACCATATACCCTATATCGCTTTCCTACACTATGCTCCCCAAAATCCTGCAAAGTATCTAGACTGCAGAGGGAGCACTGGGTTCACCGAGACACTTGCAGTTCGAGTCGGCCGCGTGTACCTACAAAACCAGGGAATGGTTGTGCTGGGACTTGAACCCGTGTCTCTATCCTCTGTCCTCTTTCATCTCCTTCTAACTTGCTGTCTGTATTTAGCCACATACATTGACTAAGGGCTCCCTGAAGATCTCAAGTATCATTCCTCTGGGCCTGTTGTCGACAGAAAAGTCAACTTGTTGCTTCGCTCACCACCATGTTTGAAGGACATCAGCGTGATCACCGTCGATAGGACGGAGGGTCAAATAAAAAGGAACACCAATTTCTAGACAGGAGCAGTTGGGAGCTAACAGTGTATTGTGGAGTGACGTGTTTATTTGAGTGTCCAAACTTCCCTCTTTAGGTGGTTATTAGATTTTCACATTCGTGAACCACATAAAATCCACTGATTTTAAAGGCCCAGATGCTTATTATTACAGCAACTCAGTTGTTCAGGTGAGAGAAAATGAGAAGTATGTTGCTGCACCACTAAATCTATGGCTGGGAACTGTTGAAACCAAACAAAAAGAATTCACGGTGGCCAGATAGGTCTATTTTCTGCTGACTGTCTCTGGGGACTCAAACAGAATCCATTTGCTTGATTGTTTGATTTTCCGTTTCACTCGTGTAGGGTACTTGTCCACACACCTTCGGCTTGTAGTTTGTCTGTATCCTTGGATCTCAAGTGAGTCTCCTGTAAGTAAGCACGTAGGTGTCTTGAGTTTTCATCCCTTCTTTAATCCCTGTGTCTTTTGTTTGCAGCACTCAGTGCCTGACCTTTTATTCTGATGATTCAGAGCTGTGCACTTATTGCACTTAAAGAATATTTTTTATCATTAATCTACAATCACGTGAAGAACATTATGTTTACTATGCTCCCCCCTTCACCAAGTCCCCCCGAAAAACCTCTTCAGTCACTGTCGATCAGCGTAGTTGGATGCTGTAGACCCCTTCACCATGTCCCCCCCAAAAGTCCCCGTTACAGTCACGGTCCATCAGTGAGTAGTAAGATGCTATATGATCTCTACTAGTCTTCTCTGTGTTGTACAGTGCTCCCCATGCACACCCGACCCCGCGCATTATACATGCTAAACTTAATGCCCCCATTCTTTCTCCCCACACTTATCCCTCCCTTCAGACTCACCCTGCCCAGTCCTTTTTCCTTTGGTTACATTTAGTCAACTCTCGGGTTCTGTGAGTCTGCTGCAGTTTTTTTACTTCAGTTTTTCTTTGTTGTTATACTCCACACATGAGTGAAATCACTTGGTACTTGCCTTTATCCACCTGCCCTATTTTTCTGAACATACTACCGTCTTGCTCCATCCACGTCATTGCAAATGGTAGTATTTGTTTTCATCTTAAGGCTGCTTACTGCACTTTTTAAACTGGATTTCATTCTTCCTTTTTGTTTGTAGTTTAGCTATGTTTTTCACCATTCAACTCCTGGTTGTGAACAATAGCTTTGTGTCAATCGACATGTATCTGTATCTATCTATCTAAAGGTCTGTCTGTCTATCTATGTATCTATGTATGTATATATCTATGTATCTATGTATCTATCTATGTATCTATCTATCTTCCTATCATCTATCTATGATGTCTATCATCTATTAATCTATGTACCTATCTATCTCTCTTTCACCTGTCGTCTGTCTACCTATCTATCTATGAAACAATCATCTTTTTGTCTGCCCATCTATCCTTATGTTCAGAACAGTTAACAACATAGATTATGTCTCTTCCCTACATTATGCTTCCAGAAAATTTGCAAGGTAACTAAGCCATAAGGAGAGCACTGAGTTCACCGATACGCTTTCAGGTAGAGTCAGCAGAGTGTGCTTACAAAACCAGTAAGTGGAGGTGAAAGGACTTGAACCCGTATCTTTGTCCTCTGTCCTCTTATACTTCCTGCTCGCTTGTTGACTTTATTTAGCCAAATTCAGTGAGTAAGTGATAACTGAAAACCACAAGTATCCTTCGTCTGGGCCTGTTGTCGACAGAAAAGTGTACTTGGCCCTTTGCACACCACCATTTTTGAGGGACATTGGCGTGATCACTGCTGATAGGTGGACGGACAAATATGAATTAACACCTATTTCTGGACAGGAGCAGTTGGGAACAAAGAGTGTGTTGTGGAGTGAAGTGTTTATTTGAGTGTCCAAACTTCCCTCTTTAGGTGGTTATTACTTCTTTACATTCGTGAACATCATAAAAAGCAATGATTATAAATGCCCAGACGCATATTATTACAGCAATTCATTTGTTGAGGTGAGAGGAAATGAGAAGGAAGTTGCTGCACCACTAAATCTATGCCTATGCCTGAGCACTGCTGAAACCAAACAAAAAGAATTCACGGTGGCTAGATAGGGCTATTTTCTACTGACTCTCTCTGGGGTCCAAAACAGAATCCATTTCTTTCTTTGTTTCTCAGTTTCACTTGTGTAGGGTACCTGTCCCCGCCCCTTCAGCTTGTAGTTTGTCTGTGTCCTTGGATCTCAAGTGAGTCTCCAGTAAGGGAGCACGTAGGTGGTCTTGAGTTTTCATCAGTTCTTCTAACCCTGTGTCTTTTGATTGGAGCACTCAAAGGCTGTACTTTTATTCTGATATTTGAGAGCTGTGCTCTTACTGCACTTTGAAATTCTTTTTGTTCTCATTAATATACAATCACATGCAGAAAATTATGTTATTCTGTCTACCCTCTTCACCAAGTCACCCCAAATCCCAGTTACAGCCGCTCTCCGTCAGCATGTACTAAGATGCTGTAGAATCACTACATGTCTTCTCTGTGTTGTACAGCCCTACCCATGACACCCCACCCTACACATTATACATGCTAATCCTAATGCCCCCATTCTTTTTCCCCGCACTTATTACTCCCTTCCCACAAACCCTACCCAGTCGCTTTCTCTTTGGTAACTGTAGGTCCACTCTCGGGTTCTGTGAGTCTGCTGCTGTCTTTTCCTTCAGTTTTTCTTTGTTATCATACTCCACACATGAGTGAAATCATTTGGTACATGTATTTCTCCGCCTGGCCTATTTGACTGAGCATAATACCCTCGAGCTCCATCCACGTTATAGCAAATGATAGGATTCATTTTCTTCTTATGGCTGCTTACTGCACTTTTTAAACTGGATTTCATTCTTCTTTTTTGTTTGTAGTTTTGCAATGTGCTTTCACCATTGCTCTCCTTGTTTTGAGCAGTAGCTTTGTGCTAATCGATATGTACCTATATCTATCTATCTTTCTATCTATTTATCAATCACTCAATCAATCATCCTTTTGTCTGTCCATCTGTCCATGTGTGCCGAACAGTTAACCATATACCCTATATCGCTTTCCTACACTATGCTCCCCAAAATCCTGCAAAGTATCTAGACTGCAGAGGGAGCACTGGGTTCACCGAGACACTTGCAGTTCGAGTCGGCCGCGTGTACCTACAAAACCAGGGAATGGTTGTGCTGGGACTTGAACCCGTGTCTCTATCCTCTGTCCTCTTTCATCTCCTTCTAACTTGCTGTCTGTATTTAGCCACATACATTGACTAAGGGCTCCCTGAAGATCTCAAGTATCATTCCTCTGGGCCTGTTGTCGACAGAAAAGTCAACTTGTTGCTTCGCTCACCACCATGTTTGAAGGACATCAGCGTGATCACCGTCGATAGGACGGAGGGTCAAATAAAAAGGAACACCAATTTCTAGACAGGAGCAGTTGGGAGCTAACAGTGTATTGTGGAGTGACGTGTTTATTTGAGTGTCCAAACTTCCCTCTTTAGGTGGTTATTAGATTTTCACATTCGTGAACCACATAAAATCCACTGATTTTAAAGGCCCAGATGCTTATTATTACAGCAACTCAGTTGTTCAGGTGAGAGAAAATGAGAAGTATGTTGCTGCACCACTAAATCTATGGCTGGGAACTGTTGAAACCAAACAAAAAGAATTCACGGTGGCCAGATAGGTCTATTTTCTGCTGACTGTCTCTGGGGACTCAAACAGAATCCATTTGCTTGATTGTTTGATTTTCCGTTTCACTCGTGTAGGGTACTTGTCCACACACCTTCGGCTTGTAGTTTGTCTGTATCCTTGGATCTCAAGTGAGTCTCCTGTAAGTAAGCACGTAGGTGTCTTGAGTTTTCATCCCTTCTTTAATCCCTGTGTCTTTTGTTTGCAGCACTCAGTGCCTGACCTTTTATTCTGATGATTCAGAGCTGTGCACTTATTGCACTTAAAGAATATTTTTTATCATTAATCTACAATCACGTGAAGAACATTATGTTTACTATGCTCCCCCCTTCACCAAGTCCCCCCGAAAAACCTCTTCAGTCACTGTCGATCAGCGTAGTTGGATGCTGTAGACCCCTTCACCATGTCCCCCCCAAAAGTCCCCGTTACAGTCACGGTCCATCAGTGAGTAGTAAGATGCTATATGATCTCTACTAGTCTTCTCTGTGTTGTACAGTGCTCCCCATGCACACCCGACCCCGCGCATTATACATGCTAAACTTAATGCCCCCATTCTTTCTCCCCACACTTATCCCTCCCTTCAGACTCACCCTGCCCAGTCCTTTTTCCTTTGGTTACATTTAGTCAACTCTCGGGTTCTGTGAGTCTGCTGCAGTTTTTTTACTTCAGTTTTTCTTTGTTGTTATACTCCACACATGAGTGAAATCACTTGGTACTTGCCTTTATCCACCTGCCCTATTTTTCTGAACATACTACCGTCTTGCTCCATCCACGTCATTGCAAATGGTAGTATTTGTTTTCATCTTAAGGCTGCTTACTGCACTTTTTAAACTGGATTTCATTCTTCCTTTTTGTTTGTAGTTTAGCTATGTTTTTCACCATTCAACTCCTGGTTGTGAACAATAGCTTTGTGTCAATCGACATGTATCTGTATCTATCTATCTAAAGGTCTGTCTGTCTATCTATGTATCTATGTATGTATATATCTATGTATCTATGTATCTATCTATGTATCTATCTATCTTCCTATCATCTATCTATGATGTCTATCATCTATTAATCTATGTACCTATCTATCTCTCTTTCACCTGTCGTCTGTCTACCTATCTATCTATGAAACAATCATCTTTTTGTCTGCCCATCTATCCTTATGTTCAGAACAGTTAACAACATAGATTATGTCTCTTCCCTACATTATGCTTCCAGAAAATTTGCAAGGTAACTAAGCCATAAGGAGAGCACTGAGTTCACCGATACGCTTTCAGGTAGAGTCAGCAGAGTGTGCTTACAAAACCAGTAAGTGGAGGTGAAAGGACTTGAACCCGTATCTTTGTCCTCTGTCCTCTTATACTTCCTGCTCGCTTGTTGACTTTATTTAGCCAAATTCAGTGAGTAAGTGATAACTGAAAACCACAAGTATCCTTCGTCTGGGCCTGTTGTCGACAGAAAAGTGTACTTGGCCCTTTGCACACCACCATTTTTGAGGGACATTGGCGTGATCACTGCTGATAGGTGGACGGACAAATATGAATTAACACCTATTTCTGGACAGGAGCAGTTGGGAACAAAGAGTGTGTTGTGGAGTGAAGTGTTTATTTGAGTGTCCAAACTTCCCTCTTTAGGTGGTTATTACTTCTTTACATTCGTGAACATCATAAAAAGCAATGATTATAAATGCCCAGACGCATATTATTACAGCAATTCATTTGTTGAGGTGAGAGGAAATGAGAAGGAAGTTGCTGCACCACTAAATCTATGCCTATGCCTGAGCACTGCTGAAACCAAACAAAAAGAATTCACGGTGGCTAGATAGGGCTATTTTCTACTGACTCTCTCTGGGGTCCAAAACAGAATCCATTTCTTTCTTTGTTTCTCAGTTTCACTTGTGTAGGGTACCTGTCCCCGCCCCTTCAGCTTGTAGTTTGTCTGTGTCCTTGGATCTCAAGTGAGTCTCCAGTAAGGGAGCACGTAGGTGGTCTTGAGTTTTCATCAGTTCTTCTAACCCTGTGTCTTTTGATTGGAGCACTCAAAGGCTGTACTTTTATTCTGATATTTGAGAGCTGTGCTCTTACTGCACTTTGAAATTCTTTTTGTTCTCATTAATATACAATCACATGCAGAACATTATGTTATTCTGTCTACCCTCTTCACCAAGTCACCCCAAATCCCAGTTACAGCCGCTCTCCGTCAGCATGTACTAAGATGCTGTAGAATCACTACATGTCTTCTCTGTGTTGTACAGCCCTACCCATGACACCCCACCCTACACATTATACATGCTAATCCTAATGCCCCCATTCTTTTTCCCCGCACTTATTACTCCCTTCCCACAAACCCTACCCAGTCGCTTTCTCTTTGGTAACTGTAGGTCCACTCTCGGGTTCTGTGAGTCTGCTGCTGTCTTTTCCTTCAGTTTTTCTTTGTTATCATACTCCACACATGAGTGAAATCATTTGGTACATGTATTTCTCCGCCTGGCCTATTTGACTGAGCATAATACCCTCGAGCTCCATCCACGTTATAGCAAATGATAGGATTCATTTTCTTCTTATGGCTGCTTACTGCACTTTTTAAACTGGATTTCATTCTTCTTTTTTGTTTGTAGTTTTGCAATGTGCTTTCACCATTGCTCTCCTTGTTTTGAGCAGTAGCTTTGTGCTAATCGATATGTACCTATATCTATCTATCTTTCTATCTATTTATCAATCACTCAATCAATCATCCTTTTGTCTGTCCATCTGTCCATGTGTGCCGAACAGTTAACCATATACCCTATATCGCTTTCCTACACTATGCTCCCCAAAATCCTGCAAAGTATCTAGACTGCAGAGGGAGCACTGGGTTCACCGAGACACTTGCAGTTCGAGTCGGCCGCGTGTACCTACAAAACCAGGGAATGGTTGTGCTGGGACTTGAACCCGTGTCTCTATCCTCTGTCCTCTTTCATCTCCTTCTAACTTGCTGTCTGTATTTAGCCACATACATTGACTAAGGGCTCCCTGAAGATCTCAAGTATCATTCCTCTGGGCCTGTTGTCGACAGAAAAGTCAACTTGTTGCTTCGCTCACCACCATGTTTGAAGGACATCAGCGTGATCACCGTCGATAGGACGGAGGGTCAAATAAAAAGGAACACCAATTTCTAGACAGGAGCAGTTGGGAGCTAACAGTGTATTGTGGAGTGACGTGTTTATTTGAGTGTCCAAACTTCCCTCTTTAGGTGGTTATTAGATTTTCACATTCGTGAACCACATAAAATCCACTGATTTTAAAGGCCCAGATGCTTATTATTACAGCAACTCAGTTGTTCAGGTGAGAGAAAATGAGAAGTATGTTGCTGCACCACTAAATCTATGGCTGGGAACTGTTGAAACCAAACAAAAAGAATTCACGGTGGCCAGATAGGGCTATTTTCTGCTGACTGTCTCTGGGGACTCAAACAGAATCCATTTGCTTGATTGTTTGATTTTCCGTTTCACTCGTGTAGGGTACTTGTCCACACACCTTCGGCTTGTAGTTTGTCTGTATCCTTGGATCTCAAGTGAGTCTCCTGTAAGTAAGCACGTAGGTGTCTTGAGTTTTCATCCCTTCTTTAATCCCTGTGTCTTTTGTTTGCAGCACTCAGTGCCTGACCTTTTATTCTGATGATTCAGAGCTGTGCACTTATTGCACTTAAAGAATATTTTTTATCATTAATCTACAATCACGTGAAGAACATTATGTTTACTATGCTCCCCCCTTCACCAAGTCCCCCCGAAAAACCTCTTCAGTCACTGTCGATCAGCGTAGTTGGATGCTGTAGACCCCTTCACCATGTCCCCCCCAAAAGTCCCCGTTACAGTCACGGTCCATCAGTGAGTAGTAAGATGCTATATGATCTCTACTAGTCTTCTCTGTGTTGTACAGTGCTCCCCATGCACACCCGACCCCGCGCATTATACATGCTAAACTTAATGCCCCCATTCTTTCTCCCCACACTTATCCCTCCCTTCAGACTCACCCTGCCCAGTCCTTTTTCCTTTGGTTACATTTAGTCAACTCTCGGGTTCTGTGAGTCTGCTGCAGTTTTTTTACTTCAGTTTTTCTTTGTTGTTATACTCCACACATGAGTGAAATCACTTGGTACTTGCCTTTATCCACCTGCCCTATTTTTCTGAACATACTACCGTCTTGCTCCATCCACGTCATTGCAAATGGTAGTATTTGTTTTCATCTTAAGGCTGCTTACTGCACTTTTTAAACTGGATTTCATTCTTCCTTTTTGTTTGTAGTTTAGCTATGTTTTTCACCATTCAACTCCTGGTTGTGAACAATAGCTTTGTGTCAATCGACATGTATCTGTATCTATCTATCTAAAGGTCTGTCTGTCTATCTATGTATCTATGTATGTATATATCTATGTATCTATGTATCTATCTATGTATCTATCTATCTTCCTATCATCTATCTATGATGTCTATCATCTATTAATCTATGTACCTATCTATCTCTCTTTCACCTGTCGTCTGTCTACCTATCTATCTATGAAACAATCATCTTTTTGTCTGCCCATCTATCCTTATGTTCAGAACAGTTAACAACATAGATTATGTCTCTTCCCTACATTATGCTTCCAGAAAATTTGCAAGGTAACTAAGCCATAAGGAGAGCACTGAGTTCACCGATACGCTTTCAGGTAGAGTCAGCAGAGTGTGCTTACAAAACCAGTAAGTGGAGGTGAAAGGACTTGAACCCGTATCTTTGTCCTCTGTCCTCTTATACTTCCTGCTCGCTTGTTGACTTTATTTAGCCAAATTCAGTGAGTAAGTGATAACTGAAAACCACAAGTATCCTTCGTCTGGGCCTGTTGTCGACAGAAAAGTGTACTTGGCCCTTTGCACACCACCATTTTTGAGGGACATTGGCGTGATCACTGCTGATAGGTGGACGGACAAATATGAATTAACACCTATTTCTGGACAGGAGCAGTTGGGAACAAAGAGTGTGTTGTGGAGTGAAGTGTTTATTTGAGTGTCCAAACTTCCCTCTTTAGGTGGTTATTACTTCTTTACATTCGTGAACATCATAAAAAGCAATGATTATAAATGCCCAGACGCATATTATTACAGCAATTCATTTGTTGAGGTGAGAGGAAATGAGAAGGAAGTTGCTGCACCACTAAATCTATGCCTATGCCTGAGCACTGCTGAAACCAAACAAAAAGAATTCACGGTGGCTAGATAGGGCTATTTTCTACTGACTCTCTCTGGGGTCCAAAACAGAATCCATTTCTTTCTTTGTTTCTCAGTTTCACTTGTGTAGGGTACCTGTCCCCGCCCCTTCAGCTTGTAGTTTGTCTGTGTCCTTGGATCTCAAGTGAGTCTCCAGTAAGGGAGCACGTAGGTGGTCTTGAGTTTTCATCAGTTCTTCTAACCCTGTGTCTTTTGATTGGAGCACTCAAAGGCTGTACTTTTATTCTGATATTTGAGAGCTGTGCTCTTACTGCACTTTGAAATTCTTTTTGTTCTCATTAATATACAATCACATGCAGAAATTTATGTTATTCTGTCTACCCTCTTCACCAAGTCACCCCAAATCCCAGTTACAGCCGCTCTCCGTCAGCATGTACTAAGATGCTGTAGAATCACTACATGTCTTCTCTGTGTTGTACAGCCCTACCCATGACACCCCACCCTACACATTATACATGCTAATCCTAATGCCCCCATTCTTTTTCCCCGCACTTATTACTCCCTTCCCACAAACCCTACCCAGTCGCTTTCTCTTTGGTAACTGTAGGTCCACTCTCGGGTTCTGTGAGTCTGCTGCTGTCTTTTCCTTCAGTTTTTCTTTGTTATCATACTCCACACATGAGTGAAATCATTTGGTACATGTATTTCTCCGCCTGGCCTATTTGACTGAGCATAATACCCTCGAGCTCCATCCACGTTATAGCAAATGATAGGATTCATTTTCTTCTTATGGCTGCTTACTGCACTTTTTAAACTGGATTTCATTCTTCTTTTTTGTTTGTAGTTTTGCAATGTGCTTTCACCATTGCTCTCCTTGTTTTGAGCAGTAGCTTTGTGCTAATCGATATGTACCTATATCTATCTATCTTTCTATCTATTTATCAATCACTCAATCAATCATCCTTTTGTCTGTCCATCTGTCCATGTGTGCCGAACAGTTAACCATATACCCTATATCGCTTTCCTACACTATGCTCCCCAAAATCCTGCAAAGTATCTAGACTGCAGAGGGAGCACTGGGTTCACCGAGACACTTGCAGTTCGAGTCGGCCGCGTGTACCTACAAAACCAGGGAATGGTTGTGCTGGGACTTGAACCCGTGTCTCTATCCTCTGTCCTCTTTCATCTCCTTCTAACTTGCTGTCTGTATTTAGCCACATACATTGACTAAGGGCTCCCTGAAGATCTCAAGTATCATTCCTCTGGGCCTGTTGTCGACAGAAAAGTCAACTTGTTGCTTCGCTCACCACCATGTTTGAAGGACATCAGCGTGATCACCGTCGATAGGACGGAGGGTCAAATAAAAAGGAACACCAATTTCTAGACAGGAGCAGTTGGGAGCTAACAGTGTATTGTGGAGTGACGTGTTTATTTGAGTGTCCAAACTTCCCTCTTTAGGTGGTTATTAGATTTTCACATTCGTGAACCACATAAAATCCACTGATTTTAAAGGCCCAGATGCTTATTATTACAGCAACTCAGTTGTTCAGGTGAGAGAAAATGAGAAGTATGTTGCTGCACCACTAAATCTATGGCTGGGAACTGTTGAAACCAAACAAAAAGAATTCACGGTGGCCAGATAGGTCTATTTTCTGCTGACTGTCTCTGGGGACTCAAACAGAATCCATTTGCTTGATTGTTTGATTTTCCGTTTCACTCGTGTAGGGTACTTGTCCACACACCTTCGGCTTGTAGTTTGTCTGTATCCTTGGATCTCAAGTGAGTCTCCTGTAAGTAAGCACGTAGGTGTCTTGAGTTTTCATCCCTTCTTTAATCCCTGTGTCTTTTGTTTGCAGCACTCAGTGCCTGACCTTTTATTCTGATGATTCAGAGCTGTGCACTTATTGCACTTAAAGAATATTTTTTATCATTAATCTACAATCACGTGAAGAACATTATGTTTACTATGCTCCCCCCTTCACCAAGTCCCCCCGAAAAACCTCTTCAGTCACTGTCGATCAGCGTAGTTGGATGCTGTAGACCCCTTCACCATGTCCCCCCCAAAAGTCCCCGTTACAGTCACGGTCCATCAGTGAGTAGTAAGATGCTATATGATCTCTACTAGTCTTCTCTGTGTTGTACAGTGCTCCCCATGCACACCCGACCCCGCGCATTATACATGCTAAACTTAATGCCCCCATTCTTTCTCCCCACACTTATCCCTCCCTTCAGACTCACCCTGCCCAGTCCTTTTTCCTTTGGTTACATTTAGTCAACTCTCGGGTTCTGTGAGTCTGCTGCAGTTTTTTTACTTCAGTTTTTCTTTGTTGTTATACTCCACACATGAGTGAAATCACTTGGTACTTGCCTTTATCCACCTGCCCTATTTTTCTGAACATACTACCGTCTTGCTCCATCCACGTCATTGCAAATGGTAGTATTTGTTTTCATCTTAAGGCTGCTTACTGCACTTTTTAAACTGGATTTCATTCTTCCTTTTTGTTTGTAGTTTAGCTATGTTTTTCACCATTCAACTCCTGGTTGTGAACAATAGCTTTGTGTCAATCGACATGTATCTGTATCTATCTATCTAAAGGTCTGTCTGTCTATCTATGTATCTATGTATGTATATATCTATGTATCTATGTATCTATCTATGTATCTATCTATCTTCCTATCATCTATCTATGATGTCTATCATCTATTAATCTATGTACCTATCTATCTCTCTTTCACCTGTCGTCTGTCTACCTATCTATCTATGAAACAATCATCTTTTTGTCTGCCCATCTATCCTTATGTTCAGAACAGTTAACAACATAGATTATGTCTCTTCCCTACATTATGCTTCCAGAAAATTTGCAAGGTAACTAAGCCATAAGGAGAGCACTGAGTTCACCGATACGCTTTCAGGTAGAGTCAGCAGAGTGTGCTTACAAAACCAGTAAGTGGAGGTGAAAGGACTTGAACCCGTATCTTTGTCCTCTGTCCTCTTATACTTCCTGCTCGCTTGTTGACTTTATTTAGCCAAATTCAGTGAGTAAGTGATAACTGAAAACCACAAGTATCCTTCGTCTGGGCCTGTTGTCGACAGAAAAGTGTACTTGGCCCTTTGCACACCACCATTTTTGAGGGACATTGGCGTGATCACTGCTGATAGGTGGACGGACAAATATGAATTAACACCTATTTCTGGACAGGAGCAGTTGGGAACAAAGAGTGTGTTGTGGAGTGAAGTGTTTATTTGAGTGTCCAAACTTCCCTCTTTAGGTGGTTATTACTTCTTTACATTCGTGAACATCATAAAAAGCAATGATTATAAATGCCCAGACGCATATTATTACAGCAATTCATTTGTTGAGGTGAGAGGAAATGAGAAGGAAGTTGCTGCACCACTAAATCTATGCCTATGCCTGAGCACTGCTGAAACCAAACAAAAAGAATTCACGGTGGCTAGATAGGGCTATTTTCTACTGACTCTCTCTGGGGTCCAAAACAGAATCCATTTCTTTCTTTGTTTCTCAGTTTCACTTGTGTAGGGTACCTGTCCCCGCCCCTTCAGCTTGTAGTTTGTCTGTGTCCTTGGATCTCAAGTGAGTCTCCAGTAAGGGAGCACGTAGGTGGTCTTGAGTTTTCATCAGTTCTTCTAACCCTGTGTCTTTTGATTGGAGCACTCAAAGGCTGTACTTTTATTCTGATATTTGAGAGCTGTGCTCTTACTGCACTTTGAAATTCTTTTTGTTCTCATTAATATACAATCACATGCAGAAAATTATGTTATTCTGTCTACCCTCTTCACCAAGTCACCCCAAATCCCAGTTACAGCCGCTCTCCGTCAGCATGTACTAAGATGCTGTAGAATCACTACATGTCTTCTCTGTGTTGTACAGCCCTACCCATGACACCCCACCCTACACATTATACATGCTAATCCTAATGCCCCCATTCTTTTTCCCCGCACTTATTACTCCCTTCCCACAAACCCTACCCAGTCGCTTTCTCTTTGGTAACTGTAGGTCCACTCTCGGGTTCTGTGAGTCTGCTGCTGTCTTTTCCTTCAGTTTTTCTTTGTTATCATACTCCACACATGAGTGAAATCATTTGGTACATGTATTTCTCCGCCTGGCCTATTTGACTGAGCATAATACCCTCGAGCTCCATCCACGTTATAGCAAATGATAGGATTCATTTTCTTCTTATGGCTGCTTACTGCACTTTTTAAACTGGATTTCATTCTTCTTTTTTGTTTGTAGTTTTGCAATGTGCTTTCACCATTGCTCTCCTTGTTTTGAGCAGTAGCTTTGTGCTAATCGATATGTACCTATATCTATCTATCTTTCTATCTATTTATCAATCACTCAATCAATCATCCTTTTGTCTGTCCATCTGTCCATGTGTGCCGAACAGTTAACCATATACCCTATATCGCTTTCCTACACTATGCTCCCCAAAATCCTGCAAAGTATCTAGACTGCAGAGGGAGCACTGGGTTCACCGAGACACTTGCAGTTCGAGTCGGCCGCGTGTACCTACAAAACCAGGGAATGGTTGTGCTGGGACTTGAACCCGTGTCTCTATCCTCTGTCCTCTTTCATCTCCTTCTAACTTGCTGTCTGTATTTAGCCACATACATTGACTAAGGGCTCCCTGAAGATCTCAAGTATCATTCCTCTGGGCCTGTTGTCGACAGAAAAGTCAACTTGTTGCTTCGCTCACCACCATGTTTGAAGGACATCAGCGTGATCACCGTCGATAGGACGGAGGGTCAAATAAAAAGGAACACCAATTTCTAGACAGGAGCAGTTGGGAGCTAACAGTGTATTGTGGAGTGACGTGTTTATTTGAGTGTCCAAACTTCCCTCTTTAGGTGGTTATTAGATTTTCACATTCGTGAACCACATAAAATCCACTGATTTTAAAGGCCCAGATGCTTATTATTACAGCAACTCAGTTGTTCAGGTGAGAGAAAATGAGAAGTATGTTGCTGCACCACTAAATCTATGGCTGGGAACTGTTGAAACCAAACAAAAAGAATTCACGGTGGCCAGATAGGGCTATTTTCTGCTGACTGTCTCTGGGGACTCAAACAGAATCCATTTGCTTGATTGTTTGATTTTCCGTTTCACTCGTGTAGGGTACTTGTCCACACACCTTCGGCTTGTAGTTTGTCTGTATCCTTGGATCTCAAGTGAGTCTCCTGTAAGTAAGCACGTAGGTGTCTTGAGTTTTCATCCCTTCTTTAATCCCTGTGTCTTTTGTTTGCAGCACTCAGTGCCTGACCTTTTATTCTGATGATTCAGAGCTGTGCACTTATTGCACTTAAAGAATATTTTTTATCATTAATCTACAATCACGTGAAGAACATTATGTTTACTATGCTCCCCCCTTCACCAAGTCCCCCCGAAAAACCTCTTCAGTCACTGTCGATCAGCGTAGTTGGATGCTGTAGACCCCTTCACCATGTCCCCCCCAAAAGTCCCCGTTACAGTCACGGTCCATCAGTGAGTAGTAAGATGCTATATGATCTCTACTAGTCTTCTCTGTGTTGTACAGTGCTCCCCATGCACACCCGACCCCGCGCATTATACATGCTAAACTTAATGCCCCCATTCTTTCTCCCCACACTTATCCCTCCCTTCAGACTCACCCTGCCCAGTCCTTTTTCCTTTGGTTACATTTAGTCAACTCTCGGGTTCTGTGAGTCTGCTGCAGTTTTTTTACTTCAGTTTTTCTTTGTTGTTATACTCCACACATGAGTGAAATCACTTGGTACTTGCCTTTATCCACCTGCCCTATTTTTCTGAACATACTACCGTCTTGCTCCATCCACGTCATTGCAAATGGTAGTATTTGTTTTCATCTTAAGGCTGCTTACTGCACTTTTTAAACTGGATTTCATTCTTCCTTTTTGTTTGTAGTTTAGCTATGTTTTTCACCATTCAACTCCTGGTTGTGAACAATAGCTTTGTGTCAATCGACATGTATCTGTATCTATCTATCTAAAGGTCTGTCTGTCTATCTATGTATCTATGTATGTATATATCTATGTATCTATGTATCTATCTATGTATCTATCTATCTTCCTATCATCTATCTATGATGTCTATCATCTATTAATCTATGTACCTATCTATCTCTCTTTCACCTGTCGTCTGTCTACCTATCTATCTATGAAACAATCATCTTTTTGTCTGCCCATCTATCCTTATGTTCAGAACAGTTAACAACATAGATTATGTCTCTTCCCTACATTATGCTTCCAGAAAATTTGCAAGGTAACTAAGCCATAAGGAGAGCACTGAGTTCACCGATACGCTTTCAGGTAGAGTCAGCAGAGTGTGCTTACAAAACCAGTAAGTGGAGGTGAAAGGACTTGAACCCGTATCTTTGTCCTCTGTCCTCTTATACTTCCTGCTCGCTTGTTGACTTTATTTAGCCAAATTCAGTGAGTAAGTGATAACTGAAAACCACAAGTATCCTTCGTCTGGGCCTGTTGTCGACAGAAAAGTGTACTTGGCCCTTTGCACACCACCATTTTTGAGGGACATTGGCGTGATCACTGCTGATAGGTGGACGGACAAATATGAATTAACACCTATTTCTGGACAGGAGCAGTTGGGAACAAAGAGTGTGTTGTGGAGTGAAGTGTTTATTTGAGTGTCCAAACTTCCCTCTTTAGGTGGTTATTACTTCTTTACATTCGTGAACATCATAAAAAGCAATGATTATAAATGCCCAGACGCATATTATTACAGCAATTCATTTGTTGAGGTGAGAGGAAATGAGAAGGAAGTTGCTGCACCACTAAATCTATGCCTATGCCTGAGCACTGCTGAAACCAAACAAAAAGAATTCACGGTGGCTAGATAGGGCTATTTTCTACTGACTCTCTCTGGGGTCCAAAACAGAATCCATTTCTTTCTTTGTTTCTCAGTTTCACTTGTGTAGGGTACCTGTCCCCGCCCCTTCAGCTTGTAGTTTGTCTGTGTCCTTGGATCTCAAGTGAGTCTCCAGTAAGGGAGCACGTAGGTGGTCTTGAGTTTTCATCAGTTCTTCTAACCCTGTGTCTTTTGATTGGAGCACTCAAAGGCTGTACTTTTATTCTGATATTTGAGAGCTGTGCTCTTACTGCACTTTGAAATTCTTTTTGTTCTCATTAATATACAATCACATGCAGAAAATTATGTTATTCTGTCTACCCTCTTCACCAAGTCACCCCAAATCCCAGTTACAGCCGCTCTCCGTCAGCATGTACTAAGATGCTGTAGAATCACTACATGTCTTCTCTGTGTTGTACAGCCCTACCCATGACACCCCACCCTACACATTATACATGCTAATCCTAATGCCCCCATTCTTTTTCCCCGCACTTATTACTCCCTTCCCACAAACCCTACCCAGTCGCTTTCTCTTTGGTAACTGTAGGTCCACTCTCGGGTTCTGTGAGTCTGCTGCTGTCTTTTCCTTCAGTTTTTCTTTGTTATCATACTCCACACATGAGTGAAATCATTTGGTACATGTATTTCTCCGCCTGGCCTATTTGACTGAGCATAATACCCTCGAGCTCCATCCACGTTATAGCAAATGATAGGATTCATTTTCTTCTTATGGCTGCTTACTGCACTTTTTAAACTGGATTTCATTCTTCTTTTTTGTTTGTAGTTTTGCAATGTGCTTTCACCATTGCTCTCCTTGTTTTGAGCAGTAGCTTTGTGCTAATCGATATGTACCTATATCTATCTATCTTTCTATCTATTTATCAATCACTCAATCAATCATCCTTTTGTCTGTCCATCTGTCCATGTGTGCCGAACAGTTAACCATATACCCTATATCGCTTTCCTACACTATGCTCCCCAAAATCCTGCAAAGTATCTAGACTGCAGAGGGAGCACTGGGTTCACCGAGACACTTGCAGTTCGAGTCGGCCGCGTGTACCTACAAAACCAGGGAATGGTTGTGCTGGGACTTGAACCCGTGTCTCTATCCTCTGTCCTCTTTCATCTCCTTCTAACTTGCTGTCTGTATTTAGCCACATACATTGACTAAGGGCTCCCTGAAGATCTCAAGTATCATTCCTCTGGGCCTGTTGTCGACAGAAAAGTCAACTTGTTGCTTCGCTCACCACCATGTTTGAAGGACATCAGCGTGATCACCGTCGATAGGACGGAGGGTCAAATAAAAAGGAACACCAATTTCTAGACAGGAGCAGTTGGGAGCTAACAGTGTATTGTGGAGTGACGTGTTTATTTGAGTGTCCAAACTTCCCTCTTTAGGTGGTTATTAGATTTTCACATTCGTGAACCACATAAAATCCACTGATTTTAAAGGCCCAGATGCTTATTATTACAGCAACTCAGTTGTTCAGGTGAGAGAAAATGAGAAGTATGTTGCTGCACCACTAAATCTATGGCTGGGAACTGTTGAAACCAAACAAAAAGAATTCACGGTGGCCAGATAGGTCTATTTTATGCTGACTGTCTCTGGGGACTCAAACAGAATCCATTTGCTTGATTGTTTGATTTTCCGTTTCACTCGTGTAGGGTACTTGTCCACACACCTTCGGCTTGTAGTTTGTCTGTGTCCTTGGATCTCAAGTGAGTCTCCTGTAAGTAAGCACGTAGGTGTCTTGAGTTTTCATCCCTTCTTTAATCCCTGTGTCTTTTGTTTGCAGCACTCAGTGCCTGACCTTTTATTCTGATGATTCAGAGCTGTGCACTTATTGCACTTAAAGAATATTTTTTATCATTAATCTACAATCACGTGAAGAACATTATGTTTACTATGCTCCCCCCTTCACCAAGTCCCCCCGAAAAACCTCTTCAGTCACTGTCGATCAGCGTAGTTGGATGCTGTAGACCCCTTCACCATGTCCCCCCCAAAAGTCCCCGTTACAGTCACGGTCCATCAGTGAGTAGTAAGATGCTATATGATCTCTACTAGTCTTCTCTGTGTTGTACAGTGCTCCCCATGCACACCCGACCCCGCGCATTATACATGCTAAACTTAATGCCCCCATTCTTTCTCCCCACACTTATCCCTCCCTTCAGACTCACCCTGCCCAGTCCTTTTTCCTTTGGTTACATTTAGTCAACTCTCGGGTTCTGTGAGTCTGCTGCAGTTTTTTTACTTCAGTTTTTCTTTGTTGTTATACTCCACACATGAGTGAAATCACTTGGTACTTGCCTTTATCCACCTGCCCTATTTTTCTGAACATACTACCGTCTTGCTCCATCCACGTCATTGCAAATGGTAGTATTTGTTTTCATCTTAAGGCTGCTTACTGCACTTTTTAAACTGGATTTCATTCTTCCTTTTTGTTTGTAGTTTAGCTATGTTTTTCACCATTCAACTCCTGGTTGTGAACAATAGCTTTGTGTCAATCGACATGTATCTGTATCTATCTATCTAAAGGTCTGTCTGTCTATCTATGTATCTATGTATGTATATATCTATGTATCTATGTATCTATCTATGTATCTATCTATCTTCCTATCATCTATCTATGATGTCTATCATCTATTAATCTATGTACCTATCTATCTCTCTTTCACCTGTCGTCTGTCTACCTATCTATCTATGAAACAATCATCTTTTTGTCTGCCCATCTATCCTTATGTTCAGAACAGTTAACAACATAGATTATGTCTCTTCCCTACATTATGCTTCCAGAAAATTTGCAAGGTAACTAAGCCATAAGGAGAGCACTGAGTTCACCGATACGCTTTCAGGTAGAGTCAGCAGAGTGTGCTTACAAAACCAGTAAGTGGAGGTGAAAGGACTTGAACCCGTATCTTTGTCCTCTGTCCTCTTATACTTCCTGCTCGCTTGTTGACTTTATTTAGCCAAATTCAGTGAGTAAGTGATAACTGAAAACCACAAGTATCCTTCGTCTGGGCCTGTTGTCGACAGAAAAGTGTACTTGGCCCTTTGCACACCACCATTTTTGAGGGACATTGGCGTGATCACTGCTGATAGGTGGACGGACAAATATGAATTAACACCTATTTCTGGACAGGAGCAGTTGGGAACAAAGAGTGTGTTGTGGAGTGAAGTGTTTATTTGAGTGTCCAAACTTCCCTCTTTAGGTGGTTATTACTTCTTTACATTCGTGAACATCATAAAAAGCAATGATTATAAATGCCCAGACGCATATTATTACAGCAATTCATTTGTTGAGGTGAGAGGAAATGAGAAGGAAGTTGCTGCACCACTAAATCTATGCCTATGCCTGAGCACTGCTGAAACCAAACAAAAAGAATTCACGGTGGCTAGATAGGGCTATTTTCTACTGACTCTCTCTGGGGTCCAAAACAGAATCCATTTCTTTCTTTGTTTCTCAGTTTCACTTGTGTAGGGTACCTGTCCCCGCCCCTTCAGCTTGTAGTTTGTCTGTGTCCTTGGATCTCAAGTGAGTCTCCAGTAAGGGAGCACGTAGGTGGTCTTGAGTTTTCATCAGTTCTTCTAACCCTGTGTCTTTTGATTGGAGCACTCAAAGGCTGTACTTTTATTCTGATATTTGAGAGCTGTGCTCTTACTGCACTTTGAAATTCTTTTTGTTCTCATTAATATACAATCACATGCAGAAAATTATGTTATTCTGTCTACCCTCTTCACCAAGTCACCCCAAATCCCAGTTACAGCCGCTCTCCGTCAGCATGTACTAAGATGCTGTAGAATCACTACATGTCTTCTCTGTGTTGTACAGCCCTACCCATGACACCCCACCCTACACATTATACATGCTAATCCTAATGCCCCCATTCTTTTTCCCCGCACTTATTACTCCCTTCCCACAAACCCTACCCAGTCCCTTTCTCTTTGGTAACTGTAGGTCCACTCTCGGGTTCTGTGAGTCTGCTGCTGTCTTTTCCTTCAGTTTTTCTTTGTTATCATACTCCACACATGAGTGAAATCATTTGGTACATGTATTTCTCCGCCTGGCCTATTTGACTGAGCACAATACCCTCGAGCTCCATCCACGTTATAGCAAATGATAGGATTCATTTTCTTCTTATGGCTGCTTACTGCACTTTTTAAACTGGATTTCATTCTTCTTTTTTGTTTGTAGTTTTGCAATGTGCTTTCACCATTGCTCTCCTTGTTTTGAGCAGTAGCTTTGTGCTAATCGATATGTACCTATATCTATCTATCTTTCTATCTATTTATCAATCACTCAATCAATCATCCTTTTGTCTGTCCATCTGTCCATGTGTGCCGAACAGTTAACCATATACCCTATATCGCTTTCCTACACTATGCTCCCCAAAATCCTGCAAAGTATCTAGACTGCAGAGGGAGCACTGGGTTCACCGAGACACTTGCAGTTCGAGTCGGCCGCGTGTACCTACAAAACCAGGGAATGGTTGTGCTGGGACTTGAACCCGTGTCTCTATCCTCTGTCCTCTTTCATCTCCTTCTAACTTGCTGTCTGTATTTAGCCACATACATTGACTAAGGGCTCCCTGAAGATCTCAAGTATCATTCCTCTGGGCCTGTTGTCGACAGAAAAGTCAACTTGTTGCTTCGCTCACCACCATGTTTGAAGGACATCAGCGTGATCACCGTCGATAGGACGGAGGGTCAAATAAAAAGGAACACCAATTTCTAGACAGGAGCAGTTGGGAGCTAACAGTGTATTGTGGAGTGACGTGTTTATTTGAGTGTCCAAACTTCCCTCTTTAGGTGGTTATTAGATTTTCACATTCGTGAACCACATAAAATCCACTGATTTTAAAGGCCCAGATGCTTATTATTACAGCAACTCAGTTGTTCAGGTGAGAGAAAATGAGAAGTATGTTGCTGCACCACTAAATCTATGGCTGGGAACTGTTGAAACCAAACAAAAAGAATTCACGGTGGCCAGATAGGGCTATTTTCTGCTGACTGTCTCTGGGGACTCAAACAGAATCCATTTGCTTGATTGTTTGATTTTCCGTTTCACTCGTGTAGGGTACTTGTCCACACACCTTCGGCTTGTAGTTTGTCTGTGTCCTTGGATCTCAAGTGAGTCTCCTGTAAGTAAGCACGTAGGTGTCTTGAGTTTTCATCCCTTCTTTAATCCCTGTGTCTTTTGTTTGCAGCACTCAGTGCCTGACCTTTTATTCTGATGATTCAGAGCTGTGCACTTATTGCACTTAAAGAATATTTTTTATCATTAATCTACAATCACGTGAAGAACATTATGTTTACTATGCTCCCCCCTTCACCAAGTCCCCCCGAAAACCTCTTCAGTCACTGTCGATCAGCGTAGTTGGATGCTGTAGACCCCTTCACCATGTCCCCCCCAAAAGTCCCCGTTACAGTCACGGTCCATCAGTGAGTAGTAAGATGCTATATGATCTCTACTAGTCTTCTCTGTGTTGTACAGTACTCCCCATGCACACCCGACCCCGCGCCTTATACATGCTAAACTTAATGCCCCCATTCTTTCTCCCCACACTTATCCCTCCCTTCAGACTCTCCCTGCCCAGTCCTTTTTCCTTTGGTTACATTTAGTCAACTCTCGGGTTCTGTGAGTCTGCTGCAGTTTTTTTACTTCAGTTTTTCTTTGTTGTTATACTCCACACATGAGTGAAATCACTTGGTACTTGCCTTTATCCACCTGCCCTATTTTTCTGAACATACTACCGTCTTGCTCCATCCACGTCATTGCAAATGGTAGTATTTGTTTTCTTCTTAAGGCTGCTTACTGCACTTTTTAAACTGGATTTCATTCTTCCTTTTTGTTTGTAGTTTAGCTATGTTTTTCACCATTCAACTCCTGGTTGTGAACAATAGCTTTGTGTCAATCGACATGTATCTGTATCTATCTATCTAAAGGTCTGTCTGTCTATCTATGTATCTATGTATGTATATATCTATGTATCTATGTATCTATCTATGTATCTATCTATCTTCCTATCATCTATCTATGATGTCTATCATCTATTAATCTATGTACCTATCTATCTCTCTTTCACCTGTCGTCTGTCTACCTATCTATCTATGAAACAATCATCTTTTTGTCTGCCCATCTATCCTTATGTTCAGAAGAGTTAACAACATAGATTATGTCTCTTCCCTACATTATGCTTCCAGAAAATTTGCAAGGTAACTAAGCCATAAGGAGAGCACTGAGTTCACCGATACGCTTTCAGGTAGAGTCAGCAGAGTGTGCTTACAAAACCAGTAAATGGAGGTGAAAGGACTTGAACCCGTATCTTTGTCCTCTGTCCTCTTATACTTCCTGCTCACTTGTTGACTTTATTTAGCCAAATTCAGTGAGTAAGTGATCCCTGAAAACCACAAGTGTCCTTCGTCTGGGCCTGTTGTCGACAGAAAAGTGTACTTGGCCCTTTGCACACCACCATTTTTGAGGGACATTGGCGTGATCACTGCTGATAGGTGGAGGGACAAATATGAATTAACACCTATTTCTGGACAGGAGCAGTTGGGAACAAAGAGTGTGTTGTGGAGTGAAGTGTTTATTTGAGTGTCCAAACTTCCCTCTTTAGGTGGTTATTACTTCTTTACATTCGTGAACATCATAAAAAGCAATGATTATAAATGCCCAGACGCATATTATTACAGCAATTCATTTGTTGAGGTGAGAGGAAATGAGAAGGAAGTTGCTGCACCACTAAATCTATGCCTATGCCTGAGCACTGCTGAAACCAAACAAAAAGAATTCACGGTGGCTAGATAGGGCTATTTTCTACTGACTCTCTCTGGGGTCCAAAACAGAATCCATTTCTTTCTTTGTTTCTCAGTTTCACTTGTGTAGGGTACCTGTCCCCGCCCCTTCAGCTTGTAGTTTGTCTGTGTCCTTGGATCTCAAGTGAGTCTCCAGTAAGGGAGCACGTAGGTGGTCTTGAGTTTTCATCAGTTCTTCTAACCCTGTGTCTTTTGATTGGAGCACTCAAAGGCTGTACTTTTATTCTGATATTTGAGAGCTGTGCTCTTACTGCACTTTGAAATTCTTTTTGTTCTCATTAATATACAATCACATGCAGAAAATTATGTTATTCTGTCTACCCTCTTCACCAAGTCACCCCAAATCCCAGTTACAGCCGCTCTCCGTCAGCATGTACTAAGATGCTGTAGAATCACTACATGTCTTCTCTGTGTTGTACAGCCCTACCCATGACACCCCACCCTACACATTATACATGCTAATCCTAATGCCCCCATTCTTTTTCCCCGCACTTATTACTCCCTTCCCACAAACCCTACCCAGTCCCTTTCTCTTTGGTAACTGTAGGTCCACTCTCGGGTTCTGTGAGTCTGCTGCTGTCTTTTCCTTCAGTTTTTCTTTGTTATCATACTCCACACATGAGTGAAATCATTTGGTACATGTATTTCTCCGCCTGGCCTATTTGACTGAGCACAATACCCTCGAGCTCCATCCACGTTATAGCAAATGATAGGATTCATTTTCTTCTTATGGCTGCTTACTGCACTTTTTAAACTGGATTTCATTCTTCTTTTTTGTTTGTAGTTTTGCAATGTGCTTTCACCATTGCTCTCCTTGTTTTGAGCAGTAGCTTTGTGCTAATCGATATGTACCTATATCTATCTATCTTTCTATCTATTTATCAATCACTCAATCAATCATCCTTTTGTCTGTCCATCTGTCCATGTGTGCCGAACAGTTAACCATATACCCTATATCGCTTTCCTACACTATGCTCCCCAAAATCCTGCAAAGTATCTAGACTGCAGAGGGAGCACTGGGTTCACCGAGACACTTGCAGTTCGAGTCGGCCGCGTGTACCTACAAAACCAGGGAATGGTTGTGCTGGGACTTGAACCCGTGTCTCTATCCTCTGTCCTCTTTCATCTCATTCTAACTTGCTGTCTGTATTTAGCCACATACATTGACTAAGGGCTCCCTGAAGATCTCAAGTATCATTCCTCTGGGCCTGTTGTCGACAGAAAAGTCAACTTGTTGCTTCGCTCACCACCATGTTTGAAGGACATCAGCGTGATCACCGTCGATAGGACGGAGGGTCAAATAAAAAGGAACACCAATTTCTAGACAGGAGCAGTTGGGAGCTAACAGTGTATTGTGGAGTGACGTGTTTATTTGAGTGTCCAAACTTCCCTCTTTAGGTGGTTATTAGATTTTCACATTCGTGAACAACATAAAATCCACTGATTTTAAAGGCCCAGATGCTTATTATTACAGCAACTCAGTTGTTCAGGTGAGAGAAAATGAGAAGTATGTTGCTGCACCACTAAATCTATGGCTGGGAACTGTTGAAACCAAACAAAAAGAATTCACGGTGGCCAGATAGGGCTATTTTCTGCTGACTGTCTCTGGGGACTCAAACAGAATCCATTTGCTTGATTGTTTGATTTTCCGTTTCACTCGTGTAGGGTACTTGTCCACACACCTTCGGCTTGTAGTTTGTCTGTGTCCTTGGATCTCAAGTGAGTCTCCTGTAAGTAAGCACGTAGGTGTCTTGAGTTTTCATCCCTTCTTTAATCCCTGTGTCTTTTGTTTGCAGCACTCAGTGCCTGACCTTTTATTCTGATGATTCAGAGCTGTGCACTTATTGCACTTAAAGAATATTTTTTATCATTAATCTACAATCACGTGAAGAACATTATGTTTACTATGCTCCCCCCTTCACCAAGTCCCCCCGAAAACCTCTTCAGTCACTGTCGATCAGCGTAGTTGGATGCTGTAGACCCCTTCACCATGTCCCCCCCAAAAGTCCCCGTTACAGTCACGGTCCATCAGTGAGTAGTAAGATGCTATATGATCTCTACTAGTCTTCTCTGTGTTGTACAGTACTCCCCATGCACACCCGACCCCGCGCCTTATACATGCTAAACTTAATGCCCCCATTCTTTCTCCCCACACTTATCCCTCCCTTCAGACTCTCCCTGCCCAGTCCTTTTTCCTTTGGTTACATTTAGTCAACTCTCGGGTTCTGTGAGTCTGTTGCAGTTTTTTTACTTCAGTTTTTCTTTGTTGTTATACTCCACACATGAGTGAAATCACTTGGTACTTGCCTTTATCCACCTGCCCTATTTTTCTGAACATACTACCGTCTTGCTCCATCCACGTCATTGCAAATGGTAGTATTTGTTTTCTTCTTAAGGCTGCTTACTGCACATTTTAAACTGGATTTCATTCTTCCTTTTTGTTTGTAGTTTAGCTATGTTTTTCACCATTCAACTCCTGGTTGTGAACAATAGCTTTGTGTCAATCGACATGTATCTGTATCTATCTATCTAAAGGTCTGTCTGTCTATCTATGTATCTATGTATGTATATATCTATGTATCTCTGTATCTATCCATGTATCTATCTATCTATCTTCCTATCATCTATCTATGATGTCTATCATCTATTAATCTATGTACCTATCTATCTCTCTTTCACCTGTCGTCTGTCTACCTATCTATCTATGAAACAATCATCTTTTTGTCTGCCCATCTATCCTTATGTTCAGAAGAGTTAACAACATAGATTATGTCTCTTCCCTACATTATGCTTCCAGAAAATTTGCAAGGTAACTAAGCCATAAGGAGAGCACTGAGTTCACCGATACGCTTTCAGGTAGAGTCAGCAGAGTGTGCTTACAAAACCAGTAAATGGAGGTGAAAGGACTTGAACCCGTATCTTTGTCCTCTGTCCTCTTATACTTCCTGCTCACTTGTTGACTTTATTTAGCCAAATTCAGTGAGTAAGTGATCCCTGAAAACCACAAGTGTCCTTCGTCTGGGCCTGTTGTCGACAGAAAAGTGTACTTGGCCCTTTGCACACCACCATTTTTGAGGGACATTGGCGTGATCACTGCTGATAGGTGGAGGGACAAATATGAATTAACACCTATTTCTGGACAGGAGCAGTTGGGAACAAAGAGTGTGTTGTGGAGTGAAGTGTTTATTTGAGTGTCCAAACTTCCCTCTTTAGGTGGTTATTACTTCTTTACATTCGTGAACATCATAAAAAGCAATGATTATAAATGCCCAGACGCATATTATTACAGCAATTCATTTGTTGAGGTGAGAGGAAATGAGAAGGAAGTTGCTGCACCACTAAATCTATGCCTATGCCTGAGCACTGCTGAAACCAAACAAAAAGAATTCACGGTGGCTAGATAGGGCTATTTTCTACTGACTCTCTCTGGGGTCCAAAACAGAATCCATTTCTTTCTTTGTTTCTCAGTTTCACTTGTGTAGGGTACCTGTCCCCGCACCTTCAGCTTGTAGTTTGTCTGTGTCCTTGGATCTCAAGTGAGTCTCCAGTAAGGGAGCACGTAGGTGGTCTTGAGTTTTCATCAGTTCTTCTAACCCTGTGTCTTTTGATTGGAGCACTCAAAGGCTGTACTTTTATTCTGATATTTGAGAGCTGTGCTCTTACTGCACTTTGAAATTCTTTTTGTTCTCATTAATATACAATCACATGCAGAAAATTATGTTATTCTGTCTACCCTCTTCACCAAGTCACCCCAAATCCCAGTTACAGCCGCTCTCCGTCAGCATGTACTAAGATGCTGTAGAATCACTACATGTCTTCTCTGTGTTGTACAGCCCTACCCATGACTCCCCACCCTACACATTATACATGCTAATCCTAATGCCCCCATTCTTTTTCCCCGCACTTATTACTCCCTTCCCACAAACCCTACCCAGTCGCTTTCTCTTTGGTAACTGTAGGTCCACTCTCGGGTTCTGTGAGTCTGCTGCTGTCTTTTCCTTCAGTTTTTCTTTGTTATCATACTCCACACATGAGTGAAATCATTTGGTACATGTATTTCTCCGCCTGGCCTATTTGACTGAGCACAATACCCTCTAGCTCCATCCACGTTATAGCAAATGATAGGATTCATTTTCTTCTTATGGCTGCTTACTGCACTTTTTAAACTGGATTTCATTCTTCTTTTTTGTTTGTAGTTTTGCAATGTGCTTTCACCATTGCTCTCCTTGTTTTGAGCAGTAGCTTTGTGCTAATCGATATGTACCTATATCTATCTATCTTTCTATCTATTTATCAATCACTCAATCAATCATCCTTTTGTCTGTCCATCTGTCCATGTGTGCCGAACAGTTAACCATATACCCTATATCGCTTTCCTACACTATGCTCCCCAAAATCCTGCAAAGTATCTAGACTGCAGAGGGAGCACTGGGTTCACCGAGACACTTGCAGTTCGAGTCGGCCGCGTGTACCTACAAAACCAGGGAATGGTTGTGCTGGGACTTGAACCCGTGTCTCTATCCTCTGTCCTCTTTCATCTCCTTCTAACTTGCTGTCTGTATTTAGCCACATACATTGACTAAGGGCTCTCTGAAGATCTCAAGTATCATTCCTCTGGGCCTGTTGTCGACAGAAAAGTCAACTTGTTGCTTCGCTCACCACCATGTTTGAAGGACATCAGCGTGATCACCGTCGATAGGACGGAGGGTCAAATAAAAAGGAACACCAATTTCTAGACAGGAGCAGTTGGGAGCTAACAGTGTATTGTGGAGTGACGTGTTTATTTGAGTGTCCAAACTTCCCTCTTTAGGTGGTTATTAGATTTTCACATTCGTGAACAACATAAAATCCACTGATTTTAAAGGCCCAGATGCTTATTATTACAGCAACTCAGTTGTTCAGGTGAGAGAAAATGAGAAGTATGTTGCTGCACCACTAAATCTATGGCTGGGAACTGTTGAAACCAAACAAAAAGAATTCACGGTGGCCAGATAGGGCTATTTTCTGCTGACTGTCTCTGGGGACTCAAACAGAATCCATTTGCTTGATTGTTTGATTTTCCGTTTCACTCGTGTAGGGTACTTGTCCACACACCTTCGGCTTGTAGTTTGTCTGTGTCCTTGGATCTCAAGTGAGTCTCCTGTAAGTAAGCACGTAGGTGTCTTGAGTTTTCATCCCTTCTTTAATCCCTGTGTCTTTTGTTTGCAGCACTCAGTGCCTGACCTTTTATTCTGATGATTCAGAGCTGTGCACTTATTTCACTTAAAGAATATTTTTTATCATTAATCTACAATCACGTGAAGAACATTATGTTTACTATGCTCCACCCTTCACCAAGTCCCCCCGAAAACCTCTTCAGTCACTGTCGATCAGCGTAGTTGGATGCTGTAGACCCCTTCACCATGTCCCCCCCAAAAGTCCCCGTTACAGTCACGGTCCATCAGTGAGTAGTAAGATGCTATATGATCTCTACTAGTCTTCTCTGGGTTGTACAGTACTCCCCATGCACACCCGACCCCGCGCCTTATACATGCTAAACTTAATGCCCCCATTCTTTCTCCCCACACTTATCCCTCCCTTCAGACTCACCCTGCCCAGTCCTTTTTCCTTTGGTTACATTTAGTCAACTCTCGGGTTCTGTGAGTCTGCTGCAGTTTTTTACTTCAGTTTTTCTTTGTTGTTATACTCCACACATGAGTGAAATCACTTGGTACTTGCCTTTATCCACCTGCCCTATTTTTCTGAACATACTACCGTCTTGCTCCATCCACGTCATTGCAAATGGTAGTATTTGTTTTCTTCTTAAGGCTGCTTACTGCACTTTTTAAACTGGATTTCATTCTTCCTTTTTGTTTGTAGTTTAGCTATGTTTTTCACCATTCAACTCCTGGTTGTGAACAATAGCTTTTTGTCAATCGACATGTATCTGTATCTATCTATCTAAAGGTCTGTCTGTCTATCTATGTATCTATGTATGTATATATCTATGTATCTCTGTATCTATCTATGTATCTATCTATCTATCTTCCTATCATCTATCTATGATGTCTATCATCTATTAATCTATGTACCTATCTATCTCTCTTTCACCTGTCGTCTGTCTACCTATCTATCTATGAAACAATCATCTTTTTGTCTGCCCATCTATCCTTATGTTCAGAACAGTTAACAACATAGATTATGTCTCTTCCCTACATTATGCTTCCAGAAAATTTGCAAGGTAACTAAGCCATAAGGAGAGCACTGAGTTCACCGATACGCTTTCAGGTAGAGTCAGCAGAGTGTGCTTACAAAACCAGTAAATGGAGGTGAAAGGACTTGAACCCGTATCTTTGTCCTCTGTCCTCTTATACTTCCTGCTCACTTGTTGACTTTATTTAGCCAAATTCAGTGAGTAAGTGATCCCTGAAAACCACAAGTATCCTTCGTCTGGGCCTGTTGTCGACAGAAAAGTGTACTTGGCCCTTTGCACACCACCCTTTTTGAGGGACATTGGCGTGATCACTGCTGATAGGTGGAGGGACAAATATGAATTAACACCTATTTCTGGACAGGAGCAGTTGGGAACAAAGAGTGTGTTGTGGAGTGAAGTGTTTATTTGAGTGTCCAAACTTCCCTCTTTAGGTGGTTATTACTTCTTTACATTCGTGAACATCATAAAAAGCAATGATTATAAATGCCCAGACGCATATTATTACAGCAATTCATTTGTTGAGGTGAGAGGAAATGAGAAGGAAGTTGCTGCACCACTAAATCTATGCCTATGCCTGAGCACTGCTGAAACCAAACAAAAAGAATTCACGGTGGCTAGATAGGGCTATTTTCTACTGACTCTCTCTGGGGTCCAAAACAGAATCCATTTCTTTCTTTGTTTCTCAGTTTCACTTGTGTAGGGTACCTGTCCCCGCCCCTTCAGCTTGTAGTTTGTCTGTGTCCTTGGATCTCAAGTGAGTCTCCAGTAAGGGAGCACGTAGGTGGTCTTGAGTTTTCATCAGTTCTTCTAACCCTGTGTCTTTTGATTGGAGCACTCAAAGGCTGTACTTTTATTCTGATATTTGAGAGCTGTGCTCTTACTGCACTTTGAAATTCTTTTTGTTCTCATTAATATACAATCACATGCAGAAAATTATGTTATTCTGTCTACCCTCTTCACCAAGTCACCCCAAATCCCAGTTACAGCCGCTCTCCGTCAGCATGTACTAAGATGCTGTAGAATCACTACATGTCTTCTCTGTGTTGTACAGCCCTACCCATGACTCCCCACCCTACACATTATACATGCTAATCCTAATGCCCCCATTCTTTTTCCCCGCACTTATTACTCCCTTCCCACAAACCCTACCCAGTCGCTTTCTCTTTGGTAACTGTAGGTCCACTCTCGGGTTCTGTGAGTCTGCTGCTGTCTTTTCCTTCAGTTTTTCTTTGTTATCATACTCCACACATGAGTGAAATCATTTGGTACATGTATTTCTCCGCCTGGCCTATTTGACTGAGCACAATACCCTCTAGCTCCATCCACGTTATAGCAAATGATAGGATTCATTTTCTTCTTATGGCTGCTTACTGCACTTTTTAAACTGGATTTCATTCTTCTTTTTTGTTTGTAGTTTTGCAATGTGCTTTCACCATTGCTCTCCTTGTTTTGAGCAGTAGCTTTGTGCTAATCGATATGTACCTATATCTATCTATCTTTCTATCTATTTATCAATCACTCAATCAATCATCCTTTTGTCTGTCCATCTGTCCATGTGTGCCGAACAGTTAACCATATACCCTATATCGCTTTCCTACACTATGCTCCCCAAAATCCTGCAAAGTATCTAGACTGCAGAGGGAGCACTGGGTTCACCGAGACACTTGCAGTTCGAGTCGGCCGCGTGTACCTACAAAACCAGGGAATGGTTGTGCTGGGACTTGAACCCGTGTCTCTATCCTCTGTCCTCTTTCATCTCCTTCTAACTTGCTGTCTGTATTTAGCCACATACATTGACTAAGGGCTCTCTGAAGATCTCAAGTATCATTCCTCTGGGCCTGTTGTCGACAGAAAAGTCAACTTGTTGCTTCGCTCACCACCATGTTTGAAGGACATCAGCGTGATCACCGTCGATAGGACGGAGGGTCAAATAAAAAGGAACACCAATTTCTAGACAGGAGCAGTTGGGAGCTAACAGTGTATTGTGGAGTGACGTGTTTATTTGAGTGTCCAAACTTCCCTCTTTAGGTGGTTATTAGATTTTCACATTCGTGAACAACATAAAATCCACTGATTTTAAAGGCCCAGATGCTTATTATTACAGCAACTCAGTTGTTCAGGTGAGAGAAAATGAGAAGTATGTTGCTGCACCACTAAATCTATGGCTGGGAACTGTTGAAACCAAACAAAAAGAATTCACGGTGGCCAGATAGGGCTATTTTCTGCTGACTGTCTCTGGGGACTCAAACAGAATCCATTTGCTTGATTGTTTGATTTTCCGTTTCACTCGTGTAGGGTACTTGTCCACACACCTTCGGCTTGTAGTTTGTCTGTGTCCTTGGATCTCAAGTGAGTCTCCTGTAAGTAAGCACGTAGGTGTCTTGAGTTTTCATCCCTTCTTTAATCCCTGTGTCTTTTGTTTGCAGCACTCAGTGCCTGACCTTTTATTCTGATGATTCAGAGCTGTGCACTTATTTCACTTAAAGAATATTTTTTATCATTAATCTACAATCACGTGAAGAACATTATGTTTACTATGCTCCACCCTTCACCAAGTCCCCCCGAAAACCTCTTCAGTCACTGTCGATCAGCGTAGTTGGATGCTGTAGACCCCTTCACCATGTCCCCCCCAAAAGTCCCCGTTACAGTCACGGTCCATCAGTGAGTAGTAAGATGCTATATGATCTCTACTAGTCTTCTCTGGGTTGTACAGTACTCCCCATGCACACCCGACCCCGCGCCTTATACATGCTAAACTTAATGCCCCCATTCTTTCTCCCCACACTTATCCCTCCCTTCAGACTCACCCTGCCCAGTCCTTTTTCCTTTGGTTACATTTAGTCAACTCTCGGGTTCTGTGAGTCTGCTGCAGTTTTTTACTTCAGTTTTTCTTTGTTGTTATACTCCACACATGAGTGAAATCACTTGGTACTTGCCTTTATCCACCTGCCCTATTTTTCTGAACATACTACCGTCTTGCTCCATCCACGTCATTGCAAATGGTAGTATTTGTTTTCTTCTTAAGGCTGCTTACTGCACTTTTTAAACTGGATTTCATTCTTCCTTTTTGTTTGTAGTTTAGCTATGTTTTTCACCATTCAACTCCTGGTTGTGAACAATAGCTTTTTGTCAATCGACATGTATCTGTATCTATCTATCTAAAGGTCTGTCTGTCTATCTATGTATCTATGTATGTATATATCTATGTATCTCTGTATCTATCTATGTATCTATCTATCTATCTTCCTATCATCTATCTATGATGTCTATCATCTATTAATCTATGTACCTATCTATCTCTCTTTCACCTGTCGTCTGTCTACCTATCTATCTATGAAACAATCATCTTTTTGTCTGCCCATCTATCCTTATGTTCAGAACAGTTAACAACATAGATTATGTCTCTTCCCTACATTATGCTTCCAGAAAATTTGCAAGGTAACTAAGCCATAAGGAGAGCACTGAGTTCACCGATACGCTTTCAGGTAGAGTCAGCAGAGTGTGCTTACAAAACCAGTAAATGGAGGTGAAAGGACTTGAACCCGTATCTTTGTCCTCTGTCCTCTTATACTTCCTGCTCACTTGTTGACTTTATTTAGCCAAATTCAGTGAGTAAGTGATCCCTGAAAACCACAAGTATCCTTCGTCTGGGCCTGTTGTCGACAGAAAAGTGTACTTGGCCCTTTGCACACCACCATTTTTGAGGGACATTGGCGTGATCACTGCTGATAGGTGGAGGGACAAATATGAATTAACACCTATTTCTGGACAGGAGCAGTTGGGAACAAAGAGTGTGTTGTGGAGTGAAGTGTTTATTTGAGTGTCCAAACTTCCCTCTTTAGGTGGTTATTACTTCTTTACATTCGTGAACATCATAAAAAGCAATGATTATAAATGCCCAGACGCATATTATTACAGCAATTCATTTGTTGAGGTGAGAGGAAATGAGAAGGAAGTTGCTGCACCACTAAATCTATGCCTATGCCTGAGCACTGCTGAAACCAAACAAAAAGAATTCACGGTGGCTAGATAGGGCTATTTTCTACTGACTCTCTCTGGGGTCCAAAACAGAATCCATTTCTTTCTTTGTTTCTCAGTTTCACTTGTGTAGGGTACCTGTCCCCGCCCCTTCAGCTTGTAGTTTGTCTGTGTCCTTGGATCTCAAGTGAGTCTCCAGTAAGGGAGCACGTAGGTGGTCTTGAGTTTTCATCAGTTCTTCTAACCCTGTGTCTTTTGATTGGAGCACTCAAAGGCTGTACTTTTATTCTGATATTTGAGAGCTGTGCTCTTACTGCACTTTGAAATTCTTTTTGTTCTCATTAATATACAATCACATGCAGAAAATTATGTTATTCTGTCTACCCTCTTCACCAAGTCACCCCAAATCCCAGTTACAGCCGCTCTCCGTCAGCATGTACTAAGATGCTGTAGAATCACTACATGTCTTCTCTGTGTTGTACAGCCCTACCCATGACACCCCACCCTACACATTATACATGCTAATCCTAATGCCCCCATTCTTTTTCCCCGCACTTATTACTCCCTTCCCACAAACCCTACCCAGTCGCTTTCTCTTTGGTAACTGTAGGTCCACTCTCGGGTTCTGTGAGTCTGCTGCTGTCTTTTCCTTCAGTTTTTCTTTGTTATCATACTCCACACATGAGTGAAATCATTTGGTACATGTATTTCTCCGCCTGGCCTATTTGACTGAGCATAATACCCTCGAGCTCCATCCACGTTATAGCAAATGATAGGATTCATTTTCTTCTTATGGCTGCTTACTGCACTTTTTAAACTGGATTTCATTCTTCTTTTTTGTTTGTAGTTTTGCAATGTGCTTTCACCATTGCTCTCCTTGTTTTGAGCAGTAGCTTTGTGCTAATCGATATGTACCTATATCTATCTATCTTTCTATTTATCAATCACTCAATCAATCATCCTTTTGTCTGTCCATCTGTCCATGTGTGCTGAACAGTTAACCATATACCCTATATCGCTTTCCTACACTATGCTCCCCAAAATCCTGCAAATTATCTAGACTGCAGAGGGAGCACTGGGTTCACCGAGACACTTGCAGTTCGAGTCGGCCGCGTGTACCTACAAAACCAGGGAATGGTTGTGCTGGGACTTGAACCCGTGTCTCTATCCTCTGTCCTCTTTCATCTCCTTCTAACTTGCTGTCTGTATTTAGCCACATACATTGACTAAGGGCTCCCTGAAGATCTCAAGTATCATTCCTCTGGGCCTGTTGTCGACAGAAAAGTCAACTTGTTGCTTCGCTCACCACCATGTTTGAAGGACATCAGCGTGATCACCGTCGATAGGACGGAGGGTCAAATAAAAAGGAACACCAATTTCTAGACAGGAGCAGTTGGGAGCTAACAGTGTATTGTGGAGTGACGTGTTTATTTGAGTGTCCAAACTTCCCTCTTTAGGTGGTTATTAGATTTTCACATTCGTGAACAACATAAAATCCACTGATTTTAAAGGCCCAGATGCTTATTATTACAGCAACTCAGTTGTTCAGGTGAGAGAAAATGAGAAGTATGTTGCTGCACCACTAAATCTATGGCTGGGAACTGTTGAAACCAAACAAAAAGAATTCACGGTGGCCAGATAGGGCTATTTTCTGCTGACTGTCTCTGGGGACTCAAACAGAATCCATTTGCTTGATTGTCTGATTTTCCGTTTCACTCGTGTAGGGTACTTGTCCACACACCTTCGGCTTGTAGTTTGTCTGTGTCCTTGGATCTCAAGTGAGTCTCCTGTAAGTAAGCACGTAGGTGTCTTGAGTTTTCATCCCTTCTTTAATCCCTGTGTCTTTTGTTTGCAGCACTCAGTGCCTGACCTTTTATTCTGATGATTCAGAGCTGTGCACTTATTGCACTTAAAGAATATTTTTTATCATTAATCTACAATCACGTGAAGAACATTATGTTTACTATGCTCCCCCCTTCACCAAGTCCCCCCGAAAACCTCTTCAGTCACTGTCGATCAGCGTAGTTGGATGCTGTAGACCCCTTCACCATGTCCCCCCCAAAAGTCCCCGTTACAGTCACGGTCCATCAGTGAGTAGTAAGATGCTATATGATCTCTACTAGTCTTCTCTGTGTTGTACAGTACTCCCCATGCACACCCGACCCCGCGCCTTATACATGCTAAACTTAATGCCCCCATTCTTTCTCCCCACACTTATCCCTCCCTTCAGACTCACCCTGCCCAGTCCTTTTTCCTTTGGTTACATTTAGTCAACTCTCGGGTTCTGTGAGTCTGCTGCAGTTTTTTTACTTCAGTTTTTCTTTGTTGTTATACTCCACACATGAGTGAAATCACTTGGTACTTGCCTTTATCCACCTGCCCTATTTTTCTGAACATACTACCGTCTTGCTCCATCCACGTCATTGCAAATGGTAGTATTTGTTTTCTTCTTAAGGCTGCTTACTGCACTTTTTAAACTGGATTTCATTCTTCCTTTTTGTTTGTAGTTTAGCTATGTTTTTCACCATTCAACTCCTGGTTGTGAACAATAGCTTTGTGTCAATCGACATGTATCTGTATCTATCTATCTAAAGGTCTGTCTGTCTATCTATGTGTCTATGTATGTATATATCTATGTATCTCTGTATCTATCTATGTATCTATCTATCTATCTTCCTATCATCTATCTATGATGTCTATCATCTATTAATCTATGTACCTATCTATCTCTCTTTCACCTGTCGTCTGTCTACCTATCTATCTATGAAACAATCATCTTTTTGTCTGCCCATCTATCCTTATGTTCAGAACAGTTAACAAAACATAGATTATGTCTCTTCCCTACATTATGCATCCAGAAAATTTGCAAGGTAACTAAGCCATAAGGAGAGCACTGAGTTCACCGATACGCTTTCAGGTAGAGTCAGCAGAGTGTGCTTACAAAACCAGTAAATGGAGGTGAAAGGACTTGAACCCGTATCTTTGTCCTCTGTCCTCTTATACTTCCTGCTCACTTGTTGACTTTATTTAGCCAAATTCAGTGAGTAAGTGATCCCTGAAAACCACAAGTATCCTTCGTCTGGGCCTGTTGTCGACAGAAAAGTGTACTTGGCCCTTTGCACACCACCATTTTTGAGGGACATTGGCGTGATCACTGCTGATAGGTGGAGGGACAAATATGAATTAACACCTATTTCTGGACAGGAGCAGTTGGGAACAAAGAGTGTGTTGTGGAGTGAAGTGTTTATTTGAGTGTCCAAACTTCCCTCTTTAGGTGGTTATTACTTCTTTACATTCGTGAACATCATAAAAAGCAATGATTATAAATGCCCAGACGCATATTATTACAGCAATTCATTTGTTGAGGTGAGAGGAAATGAGAAGGAAGTTGCTGCACCACTAAATCTATGCCTATGCCTGAGCACTGCTGAAACCAAACAAAAAGAATTCACGGTGGCTAGATAGGGCTATTTTCTGCTGACTCTCTCTGGGGTCCAAAACAGAATCCATTTCTTTCTTTGTTTCTCAGTTTCACTTGTGTAGGGTACCTGTCCCCGCCCCTTCAGCTTGTAGTTTGTCTGTGTCCTTGGATCTCAAGTGAGTCTCCAGTAAGGGAGCACGTAGGTGGTCTTGAGTTTTCATCAGTTCTTCTAACCCTGTGTCTTTTGATTGGAGCACTCAAAGGCTGTACTTTTATTCTGATATTTGAGAGCTGTGCTCTTACTGCACTTTGAAATTCTTTTTGTTCTCATTAATATACAATCACATGCAGAAAATTATGTTATTCTGTCTACCCTCTTCACCAAGTCACCCCAAATCCCAGTTACAGCCGCTCTCCGTCAGCATGTACTAAGATGCTGTAGAATCACTACATGTCTTCTCTGTGTTGTACAGCCCTACCCATGACACCCCACCCTACACATTATACATGCTAATCCTAATGCCCCCATTCTTTTTCCCGCACTTATTACTCCCTTCCCACAAACCCTACCCAGTCGCTTTCTCTTTGGTAACTGTAGGTCCACTCTCGGGTTCTGTGAGTCTGCTGCTGTCTTTTCCTTCAGTTTTTCTTTGTTATCATACTCCACACATGAGTGAAATCATTTGGTACATGTATTTCTCCGCCTGGCCTATTTGACTGAGCATAATACCCTCGAGCTCCATCCACGTTATAGCAAATGATAGGATTCATTTTCTTCTTATGGCTGCTTACTGCACTTTTTAAACTGGATTTCATTCTTCTTTTTTGTTTGTAGTTTTGCAATGTGCTTTCACCATTGCTCTCCTTGTTTTGAGCAGTAGCTTTGTGCTAATCGATATGTACCTATATCTATCTATCTGTCTATCTATTTATCAATCACTCAATCAATCATCCTTTTGTCTGTCCATCTGTCCATGTGTGCCGAACAGTTAACCATATACCCTATATCGCTTTCCTACACTATGCTCCCCAAAATCCTGCAAAGTATCTAGACTGCAGAGGGAGCACTGGGTTCACCGAGACACTTGCAGTTTCAGTCGGCCGCGTGTACCTACAAAACCAGGGAATGGTTGTGCTGGGACTTGAACCCGTGTCTCTATCCTCTGTCCTCTTTCATCTCCTTCTAACTTGCTGTCTGTATTTAGCCACATACATTGACTAAGGGCTCCCTGAAGATCTCAAGTATCATTCCTCTGGGCCTGTTGTCGACAGAAAAGTCAACTTGTTGCTTCGCTCACCACCATGTTTGAAGGACATCAGCGTGATCACCGTCGATAGGACGGAGGGTCAAATAAAAAGGAACACCAATTTCTAGACAGGAGCAGTTGGGAGCTAACAGTGTATTGTGGAGTGACGTGTTTATTTGAGTGTCCAAACTTCCCTCTTTAGGTGGTTATTAGATTTTCACATTCGTGAACAACATAAAATCCACTGATTTTAAAGGCCCAGATGCTTATTATTACAGCAACTCAGTTGTTCAGGTGAGAGAAAATGAGAAGTATGTTGCTGCACCACTAAATCTATGGCTGGGAACTGTTGAAACCAAACAAAAAGAATTCACGGTGGCCAGATAGGGCTATTTTCTGCTGACTGTCTCTGGGGACTCAAACAGAATCCATTTGCTTGATTGTTTGATTTTCCGTTTCACTCGTGTAGGGTACTTGTCCACACACCTTCGGCTTGTAGTTTGTCTGTGTCCTTGGATCTCAAGTGAGTCTCCTGTAAGTAAGCACGTAGGTGTCTTGAGTTTTCATCCCTTCTTTAATCCCTGTGTCTTTTGTTTGCAGCACTCAGTGCCTGACCTTTTATTCTGATGATTCAGAGCTGTGCACTTATTGCACTTAAAGAATATTTTTTATCATTAATCTACAATCACGTGAAGAACATTATGTTTACTATGCTCCCCCCTACACCAAGTCCCCCCGAAAACCTCTTCAGTCACTGTCGATCAGCGTAGTTGGATGCTGTAGACCCCTTCACCATGTCCCCCCCAAAAGTCCCCGTTACAGTCACGGTCCATCAGTGAGTAGTAAGATGCTATATGATCTCTACTAGTCTTCTCTGTGTTGTACAGTACTCCCCATGCACACCCGACCCCGCGCCTTATACATGCTAAACTTAATGCCCCCATTCTTTCTCCCCACACTTATCCCTCCCTTCAGACTCACCCTGCCCAGTCCTTTTTCCTTTGGTTACATTTAGTCAACTCTCGGGTTCTGTGAGTCTGCTGCAGTTTTTTTACTTCAGTTTTTCTTTGTTGTTATACTCCACACATGAGTGAAATCACTTGGTACTTGCCTTTATCCACCTGCCCTATTTTTCTGAACATACTACCGTCTTGCTCCATCCACGTCATTGCAAATGGTAGTATTTGTTTTCTTCTTAAGGCTGCTTACTGCACTTTTTAAACTGGATTTCATTCTTCCTTTTTGTTTGTAGTTTAGCTATGTTTTTCACCATTCAACTCCTGGTTGTGAACAATAGCTTTGTGTCAATCGACATGTATCTGTATCTATCTATCTAAAGGTCTGTCTGTCTATCTATGTATCTATGTATGTATATATCTATGTATCTCTGTATCTATCTATGTATCTATCTATCTATCTTCCTATCATCTATCTATGATGTCTATCATCTATTAATCTATGTACCTATCTATCTCTCTTTCACCTGTCGTCTGTCTACCTATCTATCTATGAAACAATCATCTTTTTGTCTGCCCATCTATCCTTATGTTCAGAACAGTTAACAACATAGATTATGTCTCTTCCCTACATTATGCTTCCAGAAAATTTGCAAGGTAACTAAGCCATAAGGAGAGCACTGAGTTCACCGATACGCTTTCAGGTAGAGTCAGCAGAGTGTGCTTACAAAACCAGTAAATGGAGGTGAAAGGACTTGAACCCGTATCTTTGTCCTCTGTCCTCTTATACTTCCTGCTCACTTGTTGACTTTATTTAGCCAAATTCAGTGAGTAAGTGATCCCTGAAAACCACAAGTATCCTTCGTCTGGGCCTGTTGTCGACAGAAAAGTGTACTTGGCCCTTTGCACACCACCATTTTTGAGGGACATTGGCGTGATCACTGCTGATAGGTGGACGGACAAATATGAATTAACACCTATTTCTGGACAGGAGCAGTTGGGAACAAAGAGTGTGTTGTGGAGTGAAGTGTTTATTTGAGTGTCCAAACTTCCCTCTTTAGGTGGTTATTACTTCTTTACATTCGTGAACATCATAAAAAGCAATGATTATAAATGCCCAGACGCATATTATTACAGCAATTCATTTGTTGAGGTGAGAGGAAATGAGAAGGAAGTTGCTGCACCACTAAATCTATGCCTATGCCTGAGCACTGCTGAAACCAAACAAAAAGAATTCACGGTGGCTAGATAGGGCTATTTTCTACTGACTCTCTCTGGGGTCCAAAACAGAATCCATTTCTTTCTTTGTTTCTCAGTTTCACTTGTGTAGGGTACCTGTCCCCGCCCCTTCAGCTTGTAGTTTGTCTGTGTCCTTGGATCTCAAGTGAGTCTCCAGTAAGGGAGCACGTAGGTGGTCTTGAGTTTTCATCAGTTCTTCTAATCTTGTGTCTTTTGATTGGAGCACTCAAAGGCTGTACTTTTATTCTGATATTTGAGAGCTGTGCTCTTACTGCACTTTGAAATTCTTTTTGTTCTCATTAATATACAATCACATGCAGAAAATTATGTTATTCTGTCTACCCTCTTCACCAAGTCACCCCAAATCCCAGTTACAGCCGCTCTCCGTCAGCATGTACTAAGATGCTGTAGAATCACTACATGTCTTCTCTGTGTTGTACAGCCCTACCCATGACTCCCCACCCTACACATTATACATGCTAATCCTAATGCCCCCATTCTTTTTCCCCGCACTTATTACTCCCTTCCCACAAACCCTACCAGTCGCTTTCTCTTTGGTAACTGTAGGTCCACTCTCGGGTTCTGTGAGTCTGCTGCTGTCTTTTCCTTCAGTTTTTCTTTGTTATCATACTCCACACATGAGTGAAATCATTTGGTACATGTATTTCTCCGCCTGGCCTATTTGACTGAGCACAATACCCTCGAGCTCCATCCACGTTATAGCAAATGATAGGATTCATTTTCTTCTTATGGCTGCTTACTGCACTTTTTAAACTGGATTTCATTCTTCTTTTTTGTTTGTAGTTTTGCAATGTGCTTTCACCATTGCTCTCCTTGTTTTGAGCAGTAGCTTTGTGCTAATCGATATGTACCTATATCTATCTATCTTTCTATCTATTTATCAATCACTCAATCAATCATCCTTTTGTCTGTCCATCTGTCCATGTGTGCCGAACAGTTAACCATATACCCTATATCGCTTTCCTACACTATGCTCCCCAAAATCCTGCAAAGTATCTAGACTGCAGAGGGAGCACTGGGTTCACCGAGACACTTGCAGTTCGAGTCGGCCGCGTGTACCTACAAAACCAGGGAATGGTTGTGCTGGGACTTGAACCCGTGTCTCTATCCTCTGTCCTCTTTCATCTCCTTCTAACTTGCTGTCTGTATTTAGCCACATACATTGACTAAGGGCTCCCTGAAGATCTCAAGTATCATTCCTCTGGGCCTGTTGTCGACAGAAAAGTCAACTTGTTGCTTCGCTCACCACCATGTTTGAAGGACATCAGCGTGATCACCGTCGATAGGACGGAGGGTCAAATAAAAAGGAACACCAATTTCTAGACAGGAGCAGTTGGGAGCTAACAGTGTATTGTGGAGTGACGTGTTTATTTGAGTGTCCAAACTTCCCTCTTTAGGTGGTTATTAGATTTTCACATTCGTGAACAACATAAAATCCACTGATTTTAAAGGCCCAGATGCTTATTATTACAGCAACTCAGTTGTTCAGGTGAGAGAAAATGAGAAGTATGTTGCTGCACCACTAAATCTATGGCTGGGAACTGTTGAAACCAAACAAAAAGAATTCACGGTGGCCAGATAGGGCTATTTTCTGCTGACTGTCTCTGGGGACTCAAACAGAATCCATTTGCTTGATTGTTTGATTTTCCGTTTCACTCGTGTAGGGTACTTGTCCACACACCTTCGGCTTGTAGTTTGTCTGTGTCCTTGGATCTCAAGTGAGTCTCCTGTAAGTAAGCACGTAGGTGTCTTGAGTTTTCATCCCTTCTTTAATCCCTGTGTCTTTTGTTTGCAGCACTCAGTGCCTGACCTTTTATTCTGATGATTCAGAGCTGTGCACTTATTGCACTTAAAGAATATTTTTTATCATTAATCTACAATCACGTGAAGAACATTATGTTTACTATGCTCCACCCTTCACCAAGTCCCCCCGAAAACCTCTTCAGTCACTGTCGATCAGCGTAGTTGGATGCTGTAGACCCCTTCACCATGTCCCCCCCAAAAGTCCCCGTTACAGTCACGGTCCATCAGTGAGTAGTAAGATGCTATATGATCTCTACTAGTCTTCTCTGGGTTGTACAGTACTCCCCATGCACACCCGACCCCGCGCCTTATACATGCTAAACTTAATGCCCCCATTCTTTCTCCCCACACTTATCCCTCCCTTCAGACTCACCCTGCCCAGTCCTTTTTCCTTTGGTTACATTTAGTCAACTCTCGGGTTCTGTGAGTCTGCTGCAGTTTTTTACTTCAGTTTTTCTTTGTTGTTATACTCCACACATGAGGGAAATCACTTGGTACTTGCCTTTATCCACCTGCCCTATTTTTCTGAACATACTACCGTCTTGCTCCATCCACGTCATTGCAAATGGTAGTATTTGTTTTCTTCTTAAGGCTGCTTACTGCACTTTTTAAACTGGATTTCATTCTTCCTTTTTGTTTGTAGTTTAGCTATGTTTTTCACCATTCAACTCCTGGTTGTGAACAATAGCTTTGTGTCAATCGACATGTATCTGTATCTATCTATCTAAAGGTCTGTCTGTCTATCTATGTATCTATGTATGTATATATCTATGTATCTCTGTATCTATCTATGTATCTATCTATCTATCTTCCTATCATCTATCTATGATGTCTATCATCTATTAATCTATGTACCTATCTATCTCTCTTTCACCTGTCGTCTGTCTACCTATCTATCTATGAAACAATCATCTTTTTGTCTGCCCATCTATCCTTATGTTCAGAACAGTTAACAACATAGATTATGTCTCTTCCCTACATTATGCTTCCAGAAAATTTGCAAGGTAACTAAGCCATAAGGAGAGCACTGAGTTCACCGATACGCTTTCAGGTAGAGTCAGCAGAGTGTGCTTACAAAACCAGTAAATGGAGGTGAAAGGACTTGAACCCGTATCTTTGTCCTCTGTCCTCTTATACTTCCTGCTCACTTGTTGACTTTATTTAGCCAAATTCAGTGAGTAAGTGATCCCTGAAAACCACAAGTATCCTTCGTCTGGGCCTGTTGTCGACAGAAAAGTGTACTTGGCCCTTTGCACACCACCATTTTTGAGGGACATTGGCGTGATCACTGCTGATAGGTGGAGGGACAAATATGAATTAACACCTATTTCTGGACAGGAGCAGTTGGGAACAAAGAGTGTGTTGTGGAGTGAAGTGTTTATTTGAGTGTCCAAACTTCCCTCTTTAGGTGGTTATTACTTCTTTACATTCGTGAACATCATAAAAAGCAATGATTATAAATGCCCAGACGCATACTATTACAGCAATTCATTTGTTGAGGTGAGAGGAAATGAGAAGGAAGTTGCTGCACCACTAAATCTATGCCTATGCCTGAGCACTGCTGAAACCAAACAAAAAGAATTCACGGTGGCTAGATAGGGCTATTTTCTACTGACTCTCTCTGGGGTCCAAAACAGAATCCATTTCTTTCTTTGTTTCTCAGTTTCACTTGTGTAGGGTACCTGTCCCCGCCCCTTCAGCTTGTAGTTTGTCTGTGTCCTTGGATCTCAAGTGAGTCTCCAGTAAGGGAGCACGTAGGTGGTCTTGAGTTTTAATCAGTTCTTCTAATCCTGTGTCTTTTGATTGGAGCACTCAAAGGCTGTACTTTTATTCTGATATTTGAGAGCTGTGCTCTTACTGCACTTTGAAATTCTTTTTGTTCTCATTAATATACAATCACATGCAGAAAATTATGTTATTCTGTCTACCCTCTTCACCAAGTCACCCCAAATCCCAGTTACAGCCGCTCTCCGTCAGCATGTACTAAGATGCTGTAGAATCACTACATGTCTTCTCTGTGTTATACAGCCCTACCCATGACACCCCACCCTACACATTATACATGCTAATCCTAATGCCCCCATTCTTTTTCCCCGCACTTATTACTCCCTTCCCACAAACCCTACCCAGTCGCTTTCTCTTTGGTAACTGTAGGTCCACTCTCGGGTTCTGTGAGTCTGCTGATGTCTTTTCCTTCAGTTTTTCTTTGTTATCATACTCCACACATGAGTGAAATCATTTGGTACATGTATTTCTCCGCCTGGCCTATTTGACTGAGCATAATACCCTCGAGCTCCATCCACGTTATAGCAAATGATAGGATTCATTTTCTTCTTATGGCTGCTTACTGCACTTTTTAAACTGGATTTCATTCTTCTTTTTTGTTTGTAGTTTTGCAATGTGCTTTCACCATTGCTCTCCTTGTTTTGAGCAGTAGCTTTGTGCTAATCGATATGTACCTATATCTATCTATCTTTCTATCTATTTATCAATCACTCAATCAATCATCCTTTTGTCTGTCCATCTGTCCATGTGTGCCGAACAGTTAACCATATACCCTATATCGCTTTCCTACACTATGCTCCCCAAAATCCTGCAAAGTATCTAGACTGCAGAGGGAGCACTGGGTTCACCGAGACACTTGCAGTTCGAGTCGGCTGCGTGTACCTACAAAACCAGGGAATGGTTGTGCTGGGACTTGAACCCGTGTCTCTATCCTCTGTCCTCTTTCATCTCCTTCTAACTTGCTGTCTGTATTTAGCCACATACATTGACTAAGGGCTCCCTGAAGATCTCAAGTATCATTCCTCTGGGCCTGTTGTCGACAGAAAAGTCAACTTGTTGCTTCGCTCACCACCATGTTTGAAGGACATCAGCGTGATCACCGTCGATAGGACGGAGGGTCAAATAAAAAGGAACACCAATTTCTAGACAGGAGCAGTTGGGAGCTATCAGTGTATTGTGGAGTGACGTGTTTATTTGAGTGTCCAAACTTCCCTCTTTAGGTGGTTATTAGATTTTCACATTCGTGAACAACATAAAATCCACTGATTTTAAAGGCCCAGATGCTTATTATTACAGCAACTCAGTTGTTCAGGTGAGAGAAAATGAGAAGTATGTTGCTGCACCACTAAATCTATGGCTGGGAACTGTTGAAACCAAACAAAAAGAATTCACGGTGGCCAGATAGGGCTATTTTCTGCTGACTGTCTCTGGGGACTCAAACAGAATCCATTTGCTTGATTGTTTGATTTTCCGTTTCACTCGTGTAGGGTACTTGTCCACACACCTTCGGCTTGTAGTTTGTCTGTGTCCTTGGATCTCAAGTGAGTCTCCTGTAAGTAAGCACGTAGGTGTCTTGAGTTTTCATCCCTTCTTTAATCCCTGTGTCTTTTGTTTGCAGCACTCAGTGCCTGACCTTTTATTCTGATGATTCAGAGCTGTGCACTTATTGCACTTAAAGAATATTTTTTATCATTAATCTACAATCACGTGAAGAACATTATGTTTACTATGCTCCCCCCTTCACCAAGTCCCCCCGAAAAACCTCTTCAGTCACTGTCGATCAGCGTAGTTGGATGCTGTAGACCCCTTCACCATGTCCCCCCCAAAAGTCCCCGTTACAGTCACTGTCCATCAGTGAGTAGTAAGATGCTATATGATCTCTACTAGTCTTCTCTGTGTTGTACAGTACTCCCCAAGCACACCCAACCCCGCACATTATACATGCTAAACTTAATGCCCCCATTCTTTCTCCCCACACTTATCCCTCCCTTCAGACTCACCCTGCCCAGTCCTTTTTCCTTTGGTTACATTTAGTCAACTCTCAGGTTCTGTGAGTCTGCTGCAGTTTTTTTACTTCAGTTTTTCTTTGTTGTTATACTCCACACATGAGTGAAATCACTTGGTACTTGCCTTTATCCACCTGCCCTATTTTTCTGAACATACTACCGTCTTGCTCCATCCACGTCATTGCAAATGGTAGTATTTGTTTTCTTCTTAAGGCTGCTTACTGCACTTTTTAAACTGGATTTCATTCTTCCTTTTTGTTTGTAGTTTAGCTATGTTTTTCACCATTCAACTCCTGGTTGTGAACAATAGCTTTGTGTCAATCGACATGTATCTGTATCTATCTATCTAAAGGTCTGTCTGTCTATCTATGTATCTATGTATGTATATATCTATGTATCTATGTATCTATCTATGTATCTATCTATCTATCTTCCTATCATCTATCTATGATGTCTATCATCTATTAATCTATGTACCTATCTATCTCTCTTTCACCTGTCGTCTGTCTACCTATCTATCGATGAAACAATCATCTTTTTGTCTGCCCATCTATCCTTATGTTCAGAACAGTTAACAACATAGATTATGTCTCTTCCCTACATTATGCTTCCAGAAAATTTGCAAGGTAACTAAGCCATAAGGAGAGCACTGAGTTCACCGATACGCTTTCAGGTAGAGTCAGCAGAGTGTGCTTACAAAACCAGTAAATGGAGGTGAAAGGACTTGAACCCGTATCTTTGTCCTCTGTCCTCTTATACTTCCTGCTAGCTTGTTGACTTTATTTAGCCAAATTCAGTGACTAAGTGATCCCTGAAAACCACAAGTATCCTTCGTCTGGGCCTGTTGTCGACAGAAAAGTGTACTTGGCCCTTTGCACACCACCATTTTTGAGGGACATTGGCGTGATCACTGCTGATAGGTGGAGGGACAAAAGTGAATTAACACCTATTTCTGGACAGGAGCAGTTGGGAACAAAGAGTGTGTTGTGGAGTGAAGTGTTTATTTGAGTGTCCAAACTTCCCTCTTTAGGTGGTTATTACTTCTTTACATTCGTGAACATCATAAAAAGCAATGATTATAAATGCCCAGACGCATATTATTACAGCAATTCATTTGTTGAGGTGAGAGGAAATGAGAAGGAAGTTGCTGCACCACTAAATCTATGCCTATGCCTGAGCACTGCTGAAACCAAACAAAAAGAATTCACGGTGGCTAGATAGGGCTATTTTCTACTGACTCTCTCTGGGGTCCAAAACAGAATCCATTTCTTTCTTTGTTTCTCAGTTTCACTTGTGTAGGGTACCTGTCCCCGCCCCTTCAGCTTGTAGTTTGTCTGTGTCCTTGGATCTCAAGTGAGTCTCCAGTAAGGGAGCACGTAGGTGGTCTTGAGTTTTCATCAGTTCTTCTAACCCTGTGTCTTTTGATTGGAGCACTCAAAGGCTGTACTTTTATTCTGATATTTGAGAGCTGTGCTCTTACTGCACTTTGAAATTCTTTTTGTTCTCATTAATATACAATCACATGCAGAAAATTATGTTATTCTGTCTACCCTCTTCACCAAGTCACCCCAAATCCCAGTTACAGCCGCTCTCCGTCAGCATGTACTAAGATGCTGTAGAATCACTACATGTCTTCTCTGTGTTGTACAGCCCTACCCATGACACCCCACCCTACACATTATACATGCTAATCCTAATGCCCCCATTCTTTTTCCCCGCACTTATTACTCCCTTCCCACAAACCCTACCCAGTCGCTTTCTCTTTGGTAACTGTAGGTCCACTCTCGGGTTCTGTGAGTCTGCTGCTGTCTTTTCCTTCAGTTTTTCTTTGTTATCATACTCCACACATGAGTGAAATCATTTGGTACATGTATTTCTCCGCCTGGCCTATTTGACTGAGCATAATACCCTCGAGCTCCATCCACGTTATAGCAAATGATAGGATTCATTTTCTTCTTATGGCTGCTTACTGCACTTTTTAAACTGGATTTCATTCTTCTTTTTTGTTTGTAGTTTTGCAATGTGCTTTCACCATTGCTCTCCTTGTTTTGAGCAGTAGCTTTGTGCTAATCGATATGTACCTATATCTATCTATCTTTCTATCTATTTATCAATCACTCAATCAATCATCCTTTTGTCTGTCCATCTGTCCATGTGTGCCGAACAGTTAACCATATACCCTATATCGCTTTCCTACACTATGCTCCCCAAAATCCTGCAAAGTATCTAGACTGCAGAGGGAGCACTGGGTTCACCGAGACACTTGCAGTTCGATTCGGCTGCGTGTACCTACAAAACCAGGGAATGGTTGTGCTGGGACTTGAACCCGTGTCTCTATCCTCTGTCCTCTTTCATCTCCTTCTAACTTGCTGTCTGTATTTAGCCACATACATTGACTAAGGGCTCCCTGAAGATCTCAAGTATCATTCCTCTGGGCCTGTTGTCGACAGAAAAGTCAACTTGTTGCTTCGCTCACCACCATGTTTGAAGGACATCAGCGTGATCACCGTTGATAGGACGGAGGGTCAAATAAAAAGGAACACCAATTTCTAGACAGGAGCAGTTGGGAGCTAACAGTGTATTGTGGAGTGACGTGTTTATTTGAGTGTCCAAACTTCCCTCTTTAGGTGGTTATTAGATTTTCACATTCGTGAACAACATAAAATCCACTGATTTTAAAGGCCCAGATGCTTATTATTACAGCAACTCAGTTGTTCAGGTGAGAGAAAACGAGAAGTATGTTGCTGCACCACTAAATCTATGGCTGGGAACTGTTGAAACCAAACAAAAAGAATTCACGGTGGCCAGATAGGGCTATTTTCTGCTGACTGTCTCTGGGGACTCAAACAGAATCCATTTGCTTGATTGTTTGATTTTCCGTTTCACTCGTGTAGGGTACTTGTCCACACACCTTCGGCTTGTAGTTTGTCTGTGTCCATGGATCTCAAGTGAGTCTCCTGTAAGTAAGCACGTAGGTGTCTTGAGTTTTCATCCCTTCTTTAATCCCTGTGTCTTTTGTTTGCAGCACTCAGTGCCTGACCTTTTATTCTGATGATTCAGAGCTGTGCACTTATTGCACTTAAAGAATATTTTTTATCATTAATCTACAATCACGTGAAGAACATTATGTTTACTATGCTCCCCCTTCACCAAGTCCCCCCGAAAAACCTCTTCAGTCACTGTCGATCAGCGTAGTTGGATGCTGTAGACCCCTTCACCATGTCCCCCCCAAAAGTCCCCGTTACAGTCACGGTCCATCAGTGAGTAGTAAGATGCTATATGATCTCTACTAGTCTTCTCTGTGTTGTACAGTACTCCCCATGCACACCCGACCCCGCGCATTATACATGCTAAACTTAGTGCCCCCATTCTTTCTCCCCACACTTATCCCTCCCTTCAGACTCACCCTGCCCAGTCCTTTTTCCTTTGGTTACATTTAGTCAACTCTCGGGTTCTGTGAGTCTGCTGCAGTTTTTTTACTTCAGTTTTTCTTTGTTGTTATACTCCACACATGAGTGAAATCACTTGGTACTTGCCTTTATCCACCTGCCCTATTTTTCTGAACATACTACCGTCTTGCTCCATCCACGTCATTGCAAATGGTAGTATTTGTTTTCTTCTTAAGGCTGCTTACTGCACTTTTTAAACTGGATTTCATTCTTCCTTTTTCTTTGTAGTTTAGCTATGTTTTTCACCATTCAACTCCTGGTTGTGAACAATAGCTTTGTGTCAATCGACATGTATCTGTATCTATCTATCTAAAGGTCTGTCTGTCTATCTATGTATCTATGTATGTATATATCTATGTATCTCTGTATCTATCTATGTATCTATCTATCTATCTTCCTATCGTCTATCTCTGATGTCTATCATCTATTAATCTATGTACCTATCTATCTCTCTTTCACCTGTCGTCTGTCTACCTATCTATCTATGAAACAATCATCTTTTTGTCTGCCCATGTATCCTTATGTTCAGAACAGTTAACAACATAGATTATGTCTCTTCCCTACATTATGCTTCCAGAAAATTTGCAAGGTAACTAAGCCATAAGGAGAGCACTGAGTTCACCGATACGCTTTCAGGTAGAGTCAGCAGAGTGTGCTTACAAAACCAGTAAATGGAGGTGAAAGGACTTGAACCCGTATCTTTGTCCTCTGTCCCCTTATACTTCCTGCTCGCTTGTTGACTTTATTTAGCCAAATTCAGTGACTAAGTGATCCCTGAAAACCACAAGTATCCTTCGTCTGGGCCTGTTGTCGACAGAAAAGTGTACTTGGCCCTTTGCACACCACCATTTTTGAGGGACATTGGCGTGATCACTGCTGATAGGTGGAGGGACAAATATGAATTAACACCTATTTCTGGACAGGAGCAGTTGGGAACAAAGAGTGTGTTGTGGAGTGAAGTGTTTATTTGAGTGTCCAAACTTCCCTCTTTAGGTGGTTATTAGATTTTCACATTCGTGAACATCATAAAATCCACTGATTTCAAAGGCCCAGATGCTTATTATTACAGCAACTCAGATGTTGAGGTGAGAGAAAATGAGAAGTATGTTGCTGCACCACTAAATCTATTGCTGGGAACTGTTGAAACCAAACAAAAAGAATTCACGGTGTCCAGATAGGGCTATTTTCTGCTGACTGTCTCTGGGGACTCAAACAGAATCCATTTGCTTGATTGTTTGTTTTTCCGTTTCACTCGTGTAGGGTACTTGTCCACACACCTTCGGCTTGTAGTTTGACTGTGTCCTTGGATCTCAAGTGAGTCTCCTGTAAGTAAGCACGTAGGTGTCTTGAGTTTTCATCCCTTCTTTAATCCCTGTGTCTTTTGTTTGCAGCACTCAGTGCCTGACCTTTTATTCTGATGATTCAGAGCTGTGCACTTATTGCACTTAAAGAATATTTTTTATCATTAATCTACAATCACGTGAAGAACATTATGTTTACTATGCTCCCCCCTTCACCAAGTCCCCCCGAAAAACCTCTTCAGTCACTGTCGATCAGCGTAGTTGGATGCTGTAGACCCCTTCACCATGTCCCCCCCAAAAGTCCCCGTTACAGTCACGGTCCATCAGTGAGTAGTAAGATGCTATATGATCTCTACTAGTCTTCTCTGTGTTGTACAGTGCTCCCCATGCACACCCGACCCCGCGCATTATACATGCTAAACTTAATGCCCCCATTCTTTCTCCCCACACTTATCCCTCCCTTCAGACTCACCCTGCCCAGTCCTTTTTCCTTTGGTTACTTTTATTCAACTCTCGGGTTCTGTGAGACTGCTGCTGTTTTTTTACTTCAGTTTTTCTTTGTTGTTATACTCCACACATGAGTGAAATCACTTGGTACTTGCCTTTATCCGCCTGCCCTATTTTTCTGAACATACTACCGTCTTGCTCCATCCACGTCATTGCAAATGGTAGTATTTGTTTTCTTCTTAAGGCTGCTTACTGCACTTTTTAAACTGGATTTCATTCTTCCTTTTTGTTTGTAGTTTAGCTATGTTTTTCACCATTCAACTCCTGGTTATGAACAATAGCTTTGTGTCAATCGACATGTATCTGTATCTATCTATCTAAAGGTCTGTCTGTCTATCTATGTATCTATGTATGTATATATCTATGTATCTATGTATCTATCTATGTATCTATCTATCTATCTTCCTATCATCTATCTATGATGTCTATCATCTATTAATCTATGTACCTATCTCTCTTTCACCTGTCGTCTGTCTACCTATCTATCTATGAAACAATCATCTTTTTGTCTGCCCATCTATCCTTATGTTCAGAACAGTTAACAACATAGCCTATGTCTCTTCCCTACATTATGCTTCCAGAAACTTTGCAAGGTAACTAAGCCATAAGGTGAGCACTGAGTTCACCGATACGCTTTCAGGTAGAGTCAGCAGAGTGTGCTTACAAAACCAGTAAATGGAGGTGAAAGGACTTGAACCCGTATCTTTGTCCTCTGTCCTCTTATACTTCCTGCTCGCTTGGTGACTTTATTTAGCCACATTCAGTGAGTAAGTGATCCCTGAAGACCACAAGTATCCTTCGTCTGGGCCTGTTGTCGACAGAAAAGTGTACTTGACCCTTGGCACACCACCATGTTTGAGGGAAATTGGCGTGATCACTGCTGATAGGTGGAGGGACAAATATGAATTAACACCTATTTCTGGACAGGAGCAGTTGGGAACAAAGGGTGTGTTGTGGAGTGAAGTGTTTATTTGAGTGTCCAAACTTCCCTCTTTAGGTGGTTATTACTTCTTTACATTCGTGAACATCATAAAAAGCAATGATTATAAATGCCCAGACGCATATTATTACAGCAATTCATTTGTTGAGGTGAGAGGAAATGAGAAGGAAGTTGCTGCACCACTAAACCTATGCCTGAGAACTGCTGAAACCAAACAAAAAGAATTCACGGTGGCTAGATAGGGCTATTTTCTACTGACTCTCTCTGGGGTCCAAAACAGAATCCATTTCTTTCTTTGTTTCTCAGTTTCACTTGTGTAGGGTACCTGTACCCGCCCCTTCAGCTTGTAGTTTGTCTGTGTCCTTGGATCTCAAGTGAGTCTCCAGTAAGGGAGCACGTAGGTGGTCTTGAGTTTTCATTAGTCCTTCTAACCCTGTGTCTTTTGATTGTAGCACTCAAAGGCTGAACTTTTATTCTGATATTTGAGAGCTGTGCTCTTACTGCACTTTGAAATTCTTTTTGTTCTCATTAATATACAATCACATGCAGAAAATTATGTTATTCTGTCTACCCTCTTCACCAAGTCACCCCAAATCCCAGTTACAGCCGCTCTCCATCAGCATGTACTAAGATGCTGTAGAATCACTACATGTCTTCTCTGTGTTGTACAGCCCTACCCATGACACCCCACCCTACACATTATACATGCTAATCCTAATGCCCCCATTCTTTTTCCCCGCACTTATTACTCCCTTCCCACAAACCCTACACAGTCCCTTTCTCTTTGGTATCTGAAGGTCCACTCTCGGGTTATGTGAGTCTGCTGCTGTCTTTTCCTTCAGTTTTTCTTTGTTATCATACTCCACACATGAGTGAAATCATTTGGTACATGTATTTCTCCGCCTGGACTATTTGACTGAGCATAATACCCTCGAGCTCCATCCACGTTATTGCAAATGATAGGATTCGTTTTCTTCTTATGGCTGCTTACTGCACTTTTTAAACTGGATTTCATTTTTCTTTTTTGTTTGTAGTTTTGCAATGTGCTTTCACCATTGCTCTCCTTGTTTTGAGCAGTAGCTTTGTGCTAATCGATATGTACTTATATCTATCTATCTTTCTGTCTATCTATTTATCAATCACTCAATCAATCATCCTTTTGTCTGTCCATCTGTCCATGTGTGCAGAACAGTTAACCATATACCCTATATCACTTTCCTACACTATGCTCCCCAAAATCCTGCAAAGTATCTAGGCTGCAGAGGGAGCACTGAGTTCACCGAGACACTTGCAATTCGAGTCGGCCGCGTGTACCTACAAAACCAGGGAATGGTTGTGCTGGGACTTGAACCCGTGTCTCTATCCTCTGTCCTCTTTCATCTCCTTCTAACTTGCTGTCTGTATTTAGCCACATACATTGACTAAGGGCTCCCTGAAGATCTCCAGTATCATTCCTCTGGGCCTGTTGTCGACAGAAAAGTCAACTTGTTGCTTCGCTCACCACCATGTTTGAAGGACATCAGCGTGATCACCGCCGATAGGACGGAGGGTCAAATAAAATGGAACACCAATTTCTAGACAGGAGCAGTTGGGAGCTAACAGTGTATTGTGGAGTGACGTGTTTATTTGAGTGTCCAAACTTCCCTCTTTAGGTGGTTATTAGATTTTCACATTCGTGAACAACATAAAATCCACTGATTTCATAGGACCAGATGCTTATTATTACAGCAACTCAGTTGTTGATTTGAGAGAAAATGAGAAGTATGTTGCTGCACCACTAAATCTATGGCTGGGAACTGTTGAAACCAAACAAAAAGAATTCACGGTGGCCAGATAGGGCTATTTTCTGCTGACTGTCTCTGGGGACTCAAACAGAATTCATTTGCTTGATTGTTTGATTTTCCGTTTCACTCGTGTAGGGTACTTGTCCATACAACTTTGGCTTGTAGTTTGTCTGTGTCCTTGGATCTCAAGTGAGTCTCCTGTAAGTAAGCACGTAGGTGTCTTGAGTTTTCATCCCTTCTTTTATCCCTGTGTCTTTTGTTTGCTGCACTCAGTGCCTGACCTTTTATTCTGATGATTCAGAGCTGTGCACTTATTGCACTTAAAGAATATTTTTTATCATTAATCTACAATCACGTGAAGAACATTATGTTTACTATGCTCCCCCCTTCACCAAGTCCCCCTGAAAAACATCTTCATTCAATGTCGATCAGCGTAGTTGGTTGCTGTAGACCCCTTCACCATGTCCCCCCCAAAAGTCCCCGTTACCGTCACGGTCCATCAGTGAGTAGTAAGATGCTATATGTTCTCTACTAGTCTTCCCTGTGTTGTACAGTACTCCCCATGCACACCCGACTCCGCGCATTATACATGCTAAACTTAATGGCCCCATTCTTTTTCCCCACAGTTATCCCTCCCTTCAGACTCACCCTGCCCAGTCCTTTTCCCTTTGGTTACTTTTAGTCAACTCTCGGGTTCTGTGAGTCTGCTGCTGTTTTTTTACTTCAGTTTTTTTTTGTTGTTATACTCCACACATGAGTGAAATCACTTGGTACTTGCCTTTATCCACCTGCCCTATTTTTCTGAACATACTACCGTCTTGCTCCATCCACGTCATTGCAAATGGTTGTATATTTTTTCTTCTTAAGGCTGCTTACTGCACTTTTTAAACTGGATTTAATTCCTCCTTTTTGTTGTAGTTTAGCTATGTTATTCATCATTCAACTCCTGGTTATGAACAATAGCTTTGTGTCAATCGACATGTATCTGTATCTATCTATCTAAAGGTCTGTCTGTCTATCTATGTATCTATGTATGTATATATCTATGTATCTATGTGTCTATCTATGTATCTATCTTCCTATCGTCTATCTCTGATGTCTATCATCTATTAATCTATGTACCTATCTATCTATCCTTCACCTGTCGTCTGTTTACCTATCTATCTATGAAACAATCATCTTTTTGTCTGCCCATCTATCCTTATGTACAGAACAGTTAACAACATAGCCTATGTCTCTTCCCTACATTATGCTTCCAGAAACCTTGCAAGGTAACTAAGCCATAAGGAGAGCACTGTGTTCACCGATACGCTTTCAGGTAGAGTCAGCAGAGTGTGCTTACAAAACCAGTAAATGGAGGTGAAAGGACTTGAACCCGTATCTTTGTCCTCTGTCCTCTTATGCTTCCTGCTCGCTTGTTGACTTTATTTAGCCACATTCAGTGAGTAAGTGATCCCTGAAGACCACAAGTATCCTTCGTCTGGGCCTGTTGTCGACAGAAATGTGTACTTGGAAGTTTGCACACCACCATGTTTGAGGGACATTGGCGTGATCACTGCTGATAGGTGGAAGGACAAATATGAATTAACACCTATTTCTGGACAGGAGCAGTTGGGAACAAAGAGTGTGTTGTGGAGTGGAGTGTTTATTTGAGTGTCCAAACTTCCCTCTTTAGGTGGTTATTACTTCTTTACATTCATGAACATCATAAAAAGCAATGATTATAAATGACCAGACGCATACTATTACAGCAATTCATTTGTTGAGGTGAGAGGAAATGAGAAGGAACTTGCTGCACCACTAAATCTATGCCTGAGCACTGCTGAAACCAAATCAAAAGAATTCACGGTGGCTAGATAGGGCTATTTTCTACTGACTCTCTCTGGGGTCCAAAACAGAATCCATTTCTTTCTTTGTTTCTCAGTTTCACTTGTGTAGGGTACCTGTCCCCGCCCCTTCAGCTTGTAGTTTGTCTGTGTCCTTGGATCTCAAGTGAGTCTCCAGTAAGGGAGCACGTAGGTGGTCTTGAGTTTTCATCAGTTCTTCTAACCCTTTGTCTTTTGATTGGAGCACTCAAAGGCTGTACTTTTATTCTGATATTTGAGAGCTGTGCTCTTACTGCACTTTGAAATTCTTTTTGTTCTCATTAATATACAATCACATGCAGAAAATTATGTTATTCTGTCTACCCTCTTCACCAAGTCACCCCAAATCCCAGTTACAGCCGCTCTCCGTCAGCATGTACTAAGATGCTGTAGAATCACTACATGTCTTCTCTGTGTTGTACAGCCCTACCCATGACACCCCACCCTACACATTATACATGCTAATCCTAATGCCCCCATTCTTTTTCCCCGCACTTATTACTCCCTTCCCACAAACCCTACCCAGTCCCTTTCTCTTTGGTAACTGTAGGTCCACTCTCGGGTTCTGTGAGTCTGCTGCTGTCTTTTCCTTCAGTTTTTCTTTGTTACCATACTCCACACATGAGTGAAATCATTTGGTACATGTATTTCTCCGCCTGGCCAATTTGACTGAGCATAATACCCTCGAGCTCCATCCACGTTATTGCAAATGATAGGATTCGTTTTCTTCTTATGGCTGTTTACTGCACTTTTTAAACTGGATTTCATTCTTCTTTTTTGTTTGTAGTTTTGCAATGTGCTTTCACCATTGCTCTCCTTGTTTTGAGAAGTAGCTTTGTGCTAATCGATATGTACCTATATCTATCTTTCTGTCTATCTATTTATCAATCACTCAATCAATCATCCTTTTGTCTGTCCATCTGTCCATGTGTGCAGAACAGTTAACCAAATACCCTATATCACTTTCCTACACTATGCTCCCCCAAATCCTGCAAAGTATCTAGGCTGCAGAGGGAGCACTGAGTTCACCGAGACACTTGCAGTTCGAGTCGGCCGCGTGTACCTACAAAACCAAGGAATGGTTGTGCTGGGACTTGAACCCGTGTCTCTATCCTCTGTCCTCTTTCATCTCCTTCTAACTTGCTGTCTGTATTTAGCCACATTCATTGACTAAGGGCTCCCTGAAGATCTCAAGTATCATTCCTCTGGGCCTGTTGTCGACAGAAAAGTAAACTTGTTGCTTTGCTCACCACCATGTTTGAAGGACATCAGCGTGATCACCGCCGATAGGACGGAGGGTCAAATAAAACGGAACACCAATTTCTAGACAGGAGCAGTTGGGAGCTAACAGTGTATTGTGGAGTGACGTGTTTATTTGAGTGTCCAAACTTCCCTCTTTAGGTGGTTATTAGATTTTCACATTCGTGAACATCATAAAATCCACTGATTTCAAAGGCCCAGATGCTTATTATTACAGCAACTCAGATGTTGAGGTGAGAGAAAATGAGAAGTATGTTGCTGCACCACTAAATCTATGGCTGGGAACTGTTGAAACCAAACAAAAAGAATTCACGGTGGCCAGATAGGGCTATTTTCTGCTGACTGTCTCTGGGGACTCAAACAGAATCCATTTGCTTGATTGTTTGATTTTCCGTTTCACTCGTGTAGGGTACTTGTCCACACACCTTCGGCTTGTAGTTTGTCTGTGTCCTTGGATCTCAAGTGAGTCTCCTGTAAGTAAGCACGTAGGTGTCTTGAGTTTTCATCCCTTCTTTTATCCCTGTGTCTTTTGTTTGCAGCACTCAGTGCCTGACCTTTTATTCTGATGATTCAGAGCTGTGCACTTATTGCACTTAAAGAATATTTTTTATCATTAATCTACAATCACGTGAAGAACATTATGTTTACTATGCTCCCCCGTTCACCAAGTCCCCCCGAAAAACCTCTTCAGTCACTGTCGATCCGCGTAGTTGGATGCTGTAGACCCCTTCAACATGTCCCCCCCAAAAGTCCCCGTTACAGTCACGGTCCATCAGTGAGTAGTAAGATGCTATATGATCTCTACTAGTCTTCTCTGTGTGGTACAGTGCTCCCCATGCACACCCGACCTCGCGCATTATACATGCTAAACTTAATGGCCCCATTCTTTCTCCCCACACTTATCCCTCCCTTCAGACTCACCCTGCCCAGTCCTTTTTCCTTTGGTTGCTTTTAGTCAACTGTCGGGTTCTGTGAGTCTGCTGCTGTTTTTTTACTTCAGTTTTTCTTTGTTGTTATACTCCACACATGAGTGAAATCACTTGGTACTTGCATTTATCCGCCTGCCCTATTTTTCTGAACATACTACTGTCTTGCTCCATCCACGTCATTGCAAATTGTAGTATTTGCTTTCTTCTTAAGGCTGCTTACTGCACTTTTTAAACTGGATTTCATTCTTCCTTTTTGTTTGTAGTTTAGCTATGTTATTCACCATTCAACTCCTGGTTATGAACAATAGCTTTGTGTCAATCGACATGTATCTGTATCTATCTATCTAAAGGTCTGTCTGTCTATCTATGTATCTATGTATGTATATATCTATGTATCTATGTGTCTATATATGTATCTATCTATCTATCTTCCTGTCGTCTATCTATGATGTCTATCATCTATTAATCTATGTACCTATCTATCTATCTTTCACCTGTCGTCTGTCTACCTATCTATCTATGAAACAATCATCTTTTTGTCTGCCCATCTATCCTTATGTACAGAACAGTTAACAACATAGCCTATGTCTCTTCCCTACATTATGCTTCCAGAAACCTTTCAAGGTAACTAAGACAAAAGGAGAGCACTGTGCTCACCGATACGCTTTCAGGTAGAGTCAGCAGAGTGTGCTTACAAGATCAGTAAATGGAGGTGAAAGGACTTGAACCCGTATCTTTGTCCTCTGTCCTCTTATATTTCCTGCTCGCTTGTTGACTTTATTTAGCCACATTCAGTGAGTAAGTGATCCCTGAAGTCCACAAGTATCCTTCGTCTGGGCCTGTTGTCGACAGAAAAGTGTACTTGGCACTTTGCACACCACCATGTTTGAGGGACATTGGCGTGATCACTGCTGATAGGTGGACGGACAAATATGAATTAACACCTATTTCTGGACAGGAGCAGTTGGGAACAAAGAGTGTGTTGTGGAGTGAAGTGTTTATTTGAGTGTCCAAACTTCCCTCTTTAGGTGGTTATTAATTCTTTACATTCGTGAACATCATAAAAAGCAATGATTATAAATGCCCAGACGCATATTATTACAGCAATTCATTTGCTGAGGTGAGAGGAAATGAGAAGGAAGTTGCTGCACCACTAAATCTATGCCTGAGCACTGCTGAAACCAAACAAAAAGAATTCACGGTGGCTAGATAGGGCTATTTTCTACTGACTCTCTCTGGGGTCCAAAAAAGAATCCATTTCTTTCTTTGTTTCTCAGTTTCACTTGTGTAGGGTACCTGTCCCCGCACCTTCAGCTTGTAGTTTGTCTGTGTCCTTGGATCTCAAGTGAGTCTCCAGTAAGGGAGCACGTAGGTGGTCTTGAGTTTTCATCAGTTCTTCTAACCCTGTGTCTTTTGATTGGAGCACTCAAAGGCTGTACTTTTATTCTGATATTTGAGAGCTGTGCTCTTACTGCACTTTGGAATTCTTTTTGTTCTCATTAATATACAATCACATGCAGAAAATTATGTTATTCTGTCTACCCTCTTCACCAAGTCACCCCAATCACAGTTACAGCCGCTCTCCGTCAGCATGTACTAAGATGCTGTAGAATCACTACATGTCTTCTCTGTGTTGTACAGCCCTACCCATGACACCCCACCCTACACATTATACATGCTAATCCTAATGCCCCCATTCTTTTTCCCCGCACTTATTACTCCCTTCCCACAAACCCTACCCAGGCCCTTTCTCTTTGGTAACTGTTAGTCCACCCTCGGGTTCTGTGAGTCTGCTGCTGTCTTTTCCTTCAGTTTTTCTTTGTTATCATACTCCACACATGAGTGAAATCATTTGGTACATGTATTTCTTCGCCTGGCCTATTTGACTGAGCATAATACCCTCTAGCTCCATCCACGTTATTGCAAATGATAGGATTCGTTTTCTTCTTATGGCTGTTTACTGCACTTTTTAAACTGGATTTCATTCTTCTTTTTTGTTTGTAGTTTTGCAATGTGCTTTCACCATTGCTCTACTGGTTATGAGCAGTAGCTTTGTGTTAATCGATATGTACCTATATCTATCTATCTGTCTGTCTATCTATTTATCAATCACTCAATCAATCATCTTTTTGTCTGTCCATCTGTCCATGTGTACAGAACAGTTAACCATATACCATATATCACTTTCCTACACTATGCTCCCAAAAATCCTGCAAAGTATCTAGGCTGCAGAGGGAGCACTGGGTTCACCGAGACACTTGCAGTTCGAGTCGGCCGCGTGTACCTACAAAACCAGGGAATGGTTGTGCTGGGACTTGAACCCGTGTCTCTATCCTCTGTCCTCTTTCATCTCCTTCTAACTTGCTGTCTGTATTTAGCCACATTCATTGACTAAGTGCTCCCTGAAGATCTCAAGTATCATTCCTCTGGGCCTGTTGTCGACAGAAAAGTCAACTTGTTGCTTCGCTCACCACCATGTTTGAAGGACATCAGCGTGATCACCGCCGATAGGACGGAGGGTCAACTAAAATGGAACACCAATTTCTAGACAGGAGCAGTTGGGAGCTAACAGTGTATTGTGGAGTGACGTGTTTATTTGAGTGTCCAAACTTCCCTCTTTAGGTGGTTATTAGATTTTCACATTCGTGAACATCATAAAATCCACTGATTTCAAAGGCCCAGATGCTTATTATTACAGCAACTCTGATGTTGAGGTGAGAGAAAATGAGAAGTATGTTGCTGCACCACTAAATCTATGGCTGGGAACTGTTGAAACCAAACAAAAAGAATTCACGGTGGCCAGATAGGTCTATTTTCTGCTGACTGTCTCTGGGGACTCAAACAGAATCCATTTGCTTGGTTGTTTGATTTTCCGTTTCACTCGTGTAGGGTACTTGTCCACACACCTTCGGCTTGTAGTTTGTCTGTGTCTTTGGATCTCAAGTGAGTCTCCTGTAAGTAAGCACGTAGGTGTCTTGAGTTTTCATCCCTTCTTTTATCCCTGTGTCTTTTGTTTGCAGCACTCAGTGCCTGACCTTTTATTCTGATGATTCAGAGCTGTGCACTTATTGCACTTAAAGAATATTTTTTATCATTAATCTACAATCACGTGAAGAACATTATGTTTACTATGCTCCCCCCTTCACCAAGTCCCCCCAAAAAACCTCTTCAGTCACTGTCGATCCGCGTAGTTGGATGCTGTAGACCCCTTCAACATGTCCCCCCCAAAAGTCCCCGTTACAGTCACGGTCCATCAGTGAGTAGTAAGATGCTATATGATCTCTACTAGTCTTCTCTGTGTTGTACAGTGCTCCCCATGCACACCCGACCTCGCGCATTATACATGCTAAACTTAATGGCCCCATTCTTTCTCCCCACACTTATCCCTCCCTTCAGACTCACCCTGCCCAGTCCTTTTTCCTTTGGTTACTTTTAGTCAACTGTCGGGTTCTGTGAGTCTGCTGCTGTTTTTTTACTTCAGTTTTTCTTTGTTGTTATACTCCACACATGAGTGAAATCACTTGGTACTTGCCTTTATCCGCTTGCCCTATTTTTCTGAACATACTACCGTCTTGCTCCATCCACGTCATTGCAAATTGTAGTATTTGCTTTCTTCTTAAGGCTGCTTACTGCACTTTTTAAACTGGATTTCATTCTTCCTTTTTGTTTGTAGTTTAGCTATGTTATTCACCATTCAACTCCTGGTTATGAACAATAGCTTTGTGTCAATCGACATGTATCTGTATCTATCTATCTAAAGGTCTGTCTGTCTATCTATGTATCTATGTATGTATATATCTATGTATCTATGTGTCTATCTATGTATCTATCTATCTATCTTCCTATCGTCTATCTCTGATGTCTATCATCTATTAATCTATGTACCTATCTATCTATCCTTCACCTGTCGTCTGTTTACCTATCTATCTATGAAACAATCATCTTTTTGTCTGCCCATCTATCCTTATGTACAGAACAGTTAACAACATAGCCTATGTCTCTTCCCTACATTATGCTTCCAGTAACCTTGCAAGGTAACTAAGCCATAAGGAGAGCACTGTGTTCACCGATACGCTTTCAGGTAGAGTCAGCAGAGTGTGCTTACAAAACCAGTAAATGGAGGTGAAAGGACTTGAACCCGTATCTTTGTCCTCTGTCCTCTTATGCTTCCTGCTCGCTTGTTGACTTTATTTAGCCACATTCAGTGAGTAAGTGATCCCTGAAGACCACAAGTATCCTTCGTCTGGGCCTGTTGTCGACAGAAATGTGTACTTGGAAGTTTGCACACCACCATGTTTGAGGGACATTGGCGTGATCACTGCTGATAGGTGGAAGGACAAATATGAATTAACACCTATTTCTGGACAGGAGCAGTTGGGAACAAAGAGTGTGTTGTGGAGTGGAGTGTTTATTTGAGTGTCCAAACTTCCCTCTTTAGGTGGTTATTACTTCTTTACATTCATGAACATCATAAAAAGCAATGATTATAAATGACCAGACGCATACTATTACAGCAATTCATTTTTTGAGGTGAGAGGAAATGAGAAGGAACTTGCTGCACCACTAAATCTATGCCTGAGCACTGCTGAAACCAAATCAAAAGAATTCACGGTGGCTAGATAGGGCTATTTTCTGCTGACTCTCTCTGGGGTCCAAAACAGAATCCATTTCTTTCTTTGTTTCTCAGTTTCACTTGTGTAGGGTACCTGTCCCCGCCCCTTCAGCTTGTAGTTTGTCTGTGTCCTTGGATCTCAAGTGAGTCTCCAGTAAGGGAGCACGTAGGTGGTCTTGAGTTTTCATCAGTTCTTCTAACCCTGTGTCTTTTGATTGGAGCACTCAAAGGCTGTACTTTTATTCTGATATTTGAGAGCTGTGCTCTTACTGCACTTTGAAATTCTTTTTGTTCTCATTAATATACAATCACATGCAGAAAATTATGTTATTCTGTCTACCCTCTTCACCAAGTCACCCCAAATCCCAGTTACAGCCGCTCTCCGTCAGCATGTACTAAGATGCTGTAGAATCACTACATGTCTTCTCTGTGTTGTACAGCCCTACCCATGACACCCCACCCTACACATTATACATGCTAATCCTAATGCCCCCATTCTTTTTCCCCGCACTTATTACTCCCTTCCCACAAACCCTACCCAGTCCCTTTCTCTTTGGTAACTGTAGGTCCACTCTCGGGTTCTGTGAGTCTGCTGCTGTCTTTTCCTTCAGTTTTTCTTTGTTACCATACTCCACACATGAGTGAAATCATTTGGTACATGTTTTTCTCCGCCTGGCCAATTTGACTGAGCATAATACCCTCGAGCTCCATCCACGTTATTGCAAATGATAGGATTCGTTTTCTTCTTATGGCTGCTTACTGCACTTTTTAAACTGGATTTCATTCTTCTTTTTTGTTTGTAGTTTTGCAATGTGCTTTCACCATTGCTCTCCTTGTTTTGAGAAGTAGCTTTGTGCTAATCGATATTTACCTATATCAATCTTTCTGTCTATCTATTTATCAATCACTCAATCAATCATCCTTTTGTCTGTCCATCTGTCCATGTGTGCAGAACAGTTAACCATATACCCTATATCACTTTCCTACACTATGCTCCCACAAATCCTGCAAAGTATCTAGGCTGCAGAGGGAGCACTGAGTTCACCGAGACACTTGCAGTTCGAGTCGGCCGCGTGTACCTACAAAACCAGGGAATGGTTGTGCTGGGACTTGAACCCGTGTCTCTATCCTCTGTCCTCTTTCATCTCCTTCTAACTTGCTGTCTGTATTTAGCCACATTCATTGACTAAGGGCTCCCTGAAGATCTCAAGTATCATTCCTCTGGGCCTGTTGTCGACAGAAAAGTCAACTTGTTGCTTCGCTCAACACCATGTTTGAAGGACATCAGCGTGATCACGGCCGATAGGACGGAGGGTCAAATAAAAAGGAACACCAATTTCTAGAAAGGAGCAGTTGGGAGCTAACAGTGTATTGTGGAGTGACGTGTTTATTTGAGTGTCCAAACTTCCCTCTTTAGGTGGTTATTAGATTTTCACATTCGTGAACATCATAAAATCCACTGATTTCAAAGGCCCAGATGCTTATTATTACAGCAACTCAGATGTTGAGGTGAGAGAAAATGAGAAGTATGTTGCTGCACCACTAAATCTATGGCTGGGAACTGTTGAAACCAAACAAAAAGAATTCACGGTGGCCAGATAGGTCTATTTTCTGCAGACTGTCTCTGGGGACTCAAACAGAATCCATTTGCTTGATTGTTTGATTTTCCGTTTCACTCGTGTAGGGTACTTGTCCACACACCTTCGGCTTGTAGTTTGTCTGTGTCCTTGGATCTCAAGTGAGTCTCCTGTAAGTAAGCACGTAGGTGTCTTGAGTTTTCATCCCTTCTTTTATCCCTGTGTCTTTTGTTTGCAGCACTCAGTGCCTGACCTTTTATTCTGATGATTCAGAGCTGTGCACTTATTGCACTTAAAGAATATTTTTTATCATTAATCTACAATCACGTGAAGAACATTATGTTTACTATGCTCCCCCCTTCACCAAGTCCAACCAAAAAAACCTCTTCAGTCACTGTCGATCCGCGTAGTTGGATGCTGTAGACCCCTTCAACATGTCCCCCCCAAAAGTCCCCGTTACAGTCACGGTCCATCAGTGAGTAGTAAGATGCTATATGATCTCTACTAGTCTTCTCTGTGTTGTACAGTGCTCCCCATGCACACCCGACCTCGCGCATTATACATGCTAAACTTAATGGCCCCATTCTTTCTCCCCACACTTATCCCTCCCTTCAGACTCACCCTGCCCAGTCCTTTTTCCTTTGGTTACTTTTAGTCAACTGTCGGGTTCTGTGAGTCTGCTGCTGTTTTTTTACTTCAGTTTTTCTTTGTTGTTATACTCCACACATGAGTGAAATCACTTGGTACTTGCCTTTATCCGCCTGCCCTATTTTTCTGAACATCCTACCGTCTTGCTCCATCCACGTCATTGCAAATTGTAGTATTTGCTTTCTTCTTAAGGCTGCTTACTGCACTTTTTAAACTGGATTTCATTCTTCCTTTTTGTTTGTAGTTTAGCTATGTTATTCACCATTCAACTCCTGGTTATGAACAATAGCTTTGTGTCAATCGACATGTATCTGTATCTATCTATCTAAAGGTCTGTCTGTCTATCTATGTATCTATGTATGTATATATCTATGTATCTATGTGTCTATCTATGTATCTATCTATCTATCTTCCTATCGTCTATCTCTGATGTCTATCATCTATTAATCTATGTACCTATCTATCTATCCTTCACCTGTCGTCTGTTTACCTATCTATCTATGAAACAATCATCTTTTTGTCTGCCCATCTATCCTTATGTACAGAACAGTTAACAACATAGCCTATGTCTCTTCCCTACATTATGCTTCCAGAAACCTTGCAAGGTAACTAAGCCATAAGGAGAGCACTGTGTTCACCGATACGCTTTCAGGTAGAGTCAGCAGAGTGTGCTTACAAAACCAGTAAATGGAGGTGAAATGACTTGAACCCGTATCTTTGTCCTCTGTCCTCTTATACTTCCTGCTCGCTTGTTGACTTTATTTAGCCACATTCAGTGAGTAAGTGATCCCTGAAGACCACAAGTATCCTTCGTCTGGGCCTGTTGTCGACAGAAATGTGTACTTGGAAGTTTGCACACCACCATGTTTGAGGGACATTGGCGTGATCACTGCTGATAGGTGGAAGGACAAATATGAATTAACACCTATTTCTGGACAGGAGCAGTTGGGAACAAAGAGTGTGTTGTGGAGTGAAGTGTTTATTTGAGTGTCCAAACTTCCCTCTTTAGGTGGTTATTACTTCTTTACATTCATGAACATCATAAAAAGCAATGATTATAAATGCCCAGACGCATACTATTACAGCAATTAATTTGTTGAGGTGAGAGGAAATGAGAAGGAACTTGCTGCACCACTAAATCTATGCCTGAGCACTGCTGAAACCAAATCAAAAGAATTCACGGTGGCTAGATAGGGCTATTTTCTGCTGACTCTCTCTGGGGTCCAAAACAGAATCCATTTCTTTCTTTGTTTCTCAGTTTCACTTGTGTAGGGTACCTGTCCCCGCCCCTTCAGCTTGTAGTTTGTCTGTGTCCTTGGATCTCAAGTGAGTCTCCAGTAAGGGAGCACGTAGGTGGTCTTGAGTTTTCATCAGTTCTTCTAACCCTGTGTCTTTTGATTGGAGCACTCAAAGGCTGTACTTTTATTCTGATATTTGAGAGCTGTGCTCTTACTGCACTTTGAAATTCTTTTTGTTCTCATTAATATACAATCACATGCAGAAAATTATGTTATTCTGTCTACCCTCTTCACCAAGTCACCCCAAATCCCAGTTACAGCCGCTCTCCGTCAGCATGTACTAAGATGCTGTAGAATCACTACATGTCTTCTCTGTGTTGTACAGCCCTACCCATGACACCCCACCCTACACATTATACATGCTAATCCTAATGCCCCCATTCTTTTTCCCCGCACTTATTACTCCCTTCCCACAAACCCTACCCAGTCCCTTTCTCTTTGGTAACTGTTAGTCCACCCTCGGGTTCTGTGAGTCTGCTGCTGTCTTTTCCTTCAGTTTTTCTTTGTTACCATACTCCACACATGAGTGAAATCATTTGGTACATGTATTTCTCCGCCTGGCCAATTTGACTGAGCATAATACCCTCGAGCTCCATCCACGTTATTGCAAATGATAGGATTCGTTTTCTTCTTATGGCTGCTTACTGCACTTTTTAAACTGGATTTCATTCTTCTTTTTTGTTTGTAGTTTTGCAATGTGCTTTCACCATTGCTCTCCTTGTTTTGAGAAGTAGCTTTGTGCTAATCGATATGTACCTATATCTATCTTTCTGTCTATCTATTTATCAATCACTCAATCAATCATTCTTTTGTCTGTCCATCTGTCCATGTGTGCAGAACAGTTAACCATATACCCTATATCACTTTCCTACACTATGCTCCCCCAAATCCTGCAAAGTATCTAGGCTGCAGAGGGAGCACTGAGTTCACCGAGACACTTGCAGTTCGAGTCGGCCGCGTGTACCTACAAAACCAGGGAATGGTTGTGCTGGGACTTGAACCCGTGTCTCTATCCTCTGTCCTCTTTCATCTAATTCTAACTTGCTGTCTGTATTTAGCCACATTCATTGACTAAGGGCTCCCTGAAGATCTCAAGTATCATTCCTCTGGGCCTGTTGTTGACAGAAAAGTCAACTTGTTGCTTCGCTCAACACCATGTTTGAAGGACATCAGCATGATCACCGCCGATAGGACGGAGGGTCAAATAAAAAGGAACACCAATTTCTAGACAGGAGCAGTTGGGAGCTAACAGTGTATTGTGGAGTGACGTGTTTATTTGAGTGTCCAAACTTCCTCTTTAGGTGGTTATTAGATTTTCACATTCGTGAACATCATAAAATCCACTGATTTCAAAGGCCCAGATGCTTATTATTACAGCAACTCAGATGTTGAGGTGAGAGAAAATGAGAAGTATGTTGCTGCACCACTAAATCTATGGCTGGGAACTGTTGAAACCAAACAAAAAGAATTCACGGTGGCTAGATAGGTCTATTTTCTGCAGACTGTCTCTGGGGACTCAAACAGAATCCATTTGCTTGATTGTTTGATTTTCCGTTTCACTCGTGTAGGGTACTTGTCCACACACCTTCGGCTTGTAGTTTGTCTGTGTCCTTGGATCTCAAGTGAGTCTCCTGTAAGTAAGCACGTAGGTGTCTTGAGTTTTCATCCCTTCTTTTATCCCTGTGTCTTTTGTTTGCAGCACTCAGTGCCTGACCTTTTATTCTGATGATTCAGAGCTGTGCACTTATTGCACTTAAAGAATATTTTTTATCATTAATCTACAATCACGTGAAGAACATTATGTTTACTATGCTCCCCCCTTCACCAAGTCCTCCAAAAAAACCTCTTCAGTCACTGTCGATCCGCGTAGTTGGATGCTGTAGACCCCTTCAACATGTCCCCCCCAAAAGTCCCCGTTACAGTCACGGTCCATCAGTGAGTAGTAAGATGCTATATGATCTCTACTAGTCTTCTCTGTGTTGTACAGTGCTCCCCATGCACACCCGACCTCGCGCATTATACATGCTAAACTTAATGGCCCCATTCTTTCTCCCCACACTTATCCCTCCCTTCAGACTCACCCTGCCCAGTCCTTTTTCCTTTGGTTACTTTTAGTCAACTGTCGGGTTCTGTGAGTCTGCTGCTGTTTTTTTACTTCAGTTTTTCTTTGTTGTTATACTCCACACATGAGTGAAATCACTTGGTACTTGCCTTTATCCGCCTGCCCTATTTTTCTGAACATCCTACCGTCTTGCTCCATCCACGTCATTGCAAATTGTAGTATTTGCTTTCTTCTTAAGGCTGCTTACTGCACTTTTTAAACTGGATTTCATTCTTCCTTTTTGTTTGTAGTTTAGCTATGTTATTCACCATTCAACTCCTGGTTATGAACAATAGCTTTGTGTCAATCGACATGTATCTGTATCTATCTATCTAAAGGTCTGTCTGTCTATCTATGTATCTATGTATGTATATATCTATGTATCTATGTGTCTATCTATGTATCTATCTATCTATCTTCCTATCGTCTATCTCTGATGTCTATCATCTATTAATCTATGTACCTATCTATCTATCCTTCACCTGTCGTCTGTTTACCTATCTATCTATGAAACAATCATCTTTTTGTCTGCCCATCTATCCTTATGTACAGAACAGTTAACAACATAGCCTATGTCTCTTCCCTACATTATGCTTCCAGAAACCTTGCAAGGTAACTAAGCCATAAGGAGAGCACTGTGTTCACCGATACGCTTTCAGGTAGAGTCAGCAGAGTGTGCTTACAAAACCAGTAAATGGAGGTGAAATGACTTGAACCCGTATCTTTGTCCTCTGTCCTCTTATACTTCCTGCTCGCTTGTTGACTTTATTTAGCCACATTCAGTGAGTAAGTGATCCCTGAAGACCACAAGTATCCTTCGTCTGGGCCTGTTGTCGACAGAAATGTGTACTTGGAAGTTTGCACACCACCATGTTTGAGGGACATTGGCGTGATCACTGCTGATAGGTGGAAGGACAAATATGAATTAACACCTATTTCTGGACAGGAGCAGTTGGGAACAAAGAGTGTGTTGTGGAGTGAAGTGTTTATTTGAGTGTCCAAACTTCCCTCTTTAGGTGGTTATTACTTCTTTACATTCATGAACATCATAAAAAGCAACGATTATAAATGCCCAGACGCATACTATTACAGCAATTCATTTGTTGAGGTGAGAGGAAATGAGAAGGAACTTGCTGCACCACTAAATCTATGCCTGAGCACTGCTGAAACCAAATCAAAAGAATTCACGGTGGCTAGATAGGGCTATTTTCTGCTGACTCTCTCTGGGATCCAAAACAGAATCCATTTCTTTCTTTGTTTCTCAGTTTCACTTGTGTAGGGTACCTGTCCCCGCACCTTCAGCTTGTAGTTTGTCTGTGTCCTTGGATCTCAAGTGAGTCTCCAGTAAGGGAGCACGTAGGTGGTCTTGAGTTTTCATCAGTTCTTCTAACCCTGTGTCTTTTGATTGGAGCACTCAAAGGCTGTACTTTTATTCTGATATTTGAGAGCTGTGCTCTTACTGCACTTTGAAATTCTTTTTGTTCTCATTAATATACAATCACATGCAGAAAATTATGTTATTCTGTCTACCCTCTTCACCAAGTCACCCCAAATCCCAGTTACAGCCGCTCTCCGTCAGCATGTACTAAGATGCTGTAGAATCACTACATGTCTTCTCTGTGTTGTACAGCCCTACCCATGACACCCCACCCTACACATTATACATGCTAATCCTAATGCCCCCATTCTTTTTCCCCGCACTTATTACTCCCTTCCCACAAACCCTACCCAGTCCCTTTCTCTTTGGTAACTGTAGGTCCACTCTCGGGTTCTGTGAGTCTGCTGCTGTCTTTTCCTTCAGTTTTTCTTTGTTACCATACTCCACACATGAGTGAAATCATTTGGTACATGTATTTCTCCGCCTGGCCAATTTGACTGAGCATAATACCCTCGAGCTCCATCCACGTTATTGCAAATGATAGGATTCGTTTTCTTCTTATGGCTGCTTACTGCACTTTTTAAACTGGATTTCATTCTTCTTTTTTGTTTGTAGTTTTGCAGTGTGCTTTCACCATTGCTCTCCTTGTTTTGAGAAGTAGCTTTGTGCTAATCGATATGTACCTATATCTATCTTTCTGTCTATCTATGTATCAATCACTCAATCAATCATCCTTTTGTCTGTCCATCTGTCCATGTGTGCAGAACAGTTAACCAAATACCCTATATCACTTTCCTACACTATGCTCCCCCAAATCCTGCAAAGTATCTAGGCTGCAGAGGGAGCACTGAGTTCACCGAGACACTTGCAGTTCGAGTCGGCCGCGTGTACCTACAAAACCAGGGAATGGTTGTGCTGGGACTTGAACCCGTGTCTCTATCCTCTGTCCTCTTTCATCTCCTTCTAACTTGCTGTCTGTATTTAGCCACATTCATTGACTAAGGGCTCCCTGAAGATCTCAAGTATCATTCCTCTGGGCCTGTTGTCGACAGAAAAGTAAACTTGTTGCTTTGCTCACCACCATGTTTGAAGGACATCAGCGTGATCACCGCCGATAGGACGGAGGGTCAAATAAAACGGAACACCAATTTCTAGACAGGAGCAGTTGGGAGCTAACAGTGTATTGTGGAGTGACGTGTTATTTGAGTGTCCAAACTTCCCTCTTTAGGTGGTTATTAGATTTTCACATTCGTGAACATCATAAAATCCACTGATTTCAAAGGCCCAGATGCTTATTATTACAGCAACTCAGATGTTGAGGTGAGAGAAAATGAGAAGTATGTTGCTGCACCACTAAATCTATGGCTGGGAACTGTTGAAACCAAACAAAAAGAATTCACGGTGGCCAGATAGGTCTATTTTCTGCTGACTGTCTCTGGGGACTCAAACAGAATCCATTTGCTTGGTTGTTTGATTTTCCGTTTCACTCGTGTAGGGTACTTGTCCACACACCTTCGGCTTGTAGTTTGTCTGTGTCCTTGGATCTCAAGTGAGTCTCCTGTAAGTAAGCACGTAGGTGTCTTGAGTTTTCATCCCTTTTTTTATCCCTGTGTCTTTTGTTTGCAGCACTCAGTGCCTGACCTTTTATTCTGATGATTCAGAGCTGTGCACTTATTGCACTTAAAGAATATTTTTTATCATTAATCTACAATCACGTGAAGAACATTATGTTTACTATGCTCCCCCGTTCACCAAGTCCCCCCGAAAAACCTCTTCAGTCACTGTCGATCCGCGTAGTTGGATGCTGTAGACCCCTTCAACATGTCCCCCCCAAAAGTCCCCGTTACAGTCACGGTCCATCAGTGAGTAGTAAGATGCTATATGATCTCTACTAGTCTTCTCTGTGTTGTACAGTGCTCCCCATGCACACCCGACCTCGCGCATTATACATGCTAAACTTAATGGCCCCATTCTTTCTCCCCACACTTATCCCTCCCTTCAGACTCACCCTGCCCAGTCCTTTTTCCTTTGGTTGCTTTTAGTCAACTGTCGGGTTCTGTGAGTCTGCTGCTGTTTTTTTACTTCAGTTTTTCTTTGTTGTTATACTCCACACATGAGTGAAATCACTTGGTACTTGCCTTTATCCGCCTGCCCTATTTTTCTGAACATACTACTGTCTTGCTCCATCCACGTCATTGCAAATTGTAGTATTTGCTTTCTTCTTAAGGCTGCTTACTGCACTTTTTAAACTGGATTTCATTCTTCCTTTTTGTTTGTAGTTTAGCTATGTTATTCACCATTCAACTCCTGGTTATGAACAATAGCTTTGTGTCAATCGACATGTATCTGTATCTATCTATCTAAAGGTCTGTCTGTCTATCTATGTATCTATGTATGTATATATCTATGTATCTATGTGTCTATATATGTATCTATCTATCTATCTTCCTATCGTCTATCTATGATGTCTATCATCTATTAATCTATGTACCTATCTATCTATCTTTCACCTGTCGTCTGTCTACCTATCTATCTATGAAACAATCATCTTTTTGTCTGCCCATCTATCCTTATGTACAGAACAGTTAACAACATAGCCTATGTCTCTTCCCTACATTATGCTTCCAGAAACCTTTCAAGGTAACTAAGACAAAAGGAGAGCACTGTGCTCACCGATACGCTTTCAGGTAGAGTCAGCAGAGTGTGCTTACAAGATCAGTAAATGGAGGTGAAAGGACTTGAACCCGTATCTTTGTCCTCTGTCCTGTTATACTTCCTGCTCGCTTGTTGACTTTATTTAGCCACATTCAGTGAGTAAGTGATCCCTGAAGACCACAAGTATCCTTCGTCTGGGCCTGTTGTCGACAGAAAAGTGTACTTGGCACTTTGCACACCACCATGTTTGAGGGACATTGGCGTGATCACTGCTGATAGGTGGACGGACAAATATGAATTAACACCTATTTCTGGACAGGAGCAGTTGGGAACAAAGAGTGTGTTGTGGAGTGAAATGTTTATTTGAGTGTCCAAACTTCCCTCTTTAGGTGGTTATTAATTCTTTACATTCGTGAACATCATAAAAAGCAATGATTATAAATGCCCAGACGCATATTATTACAGCAATTCATTTGCTGAGGTGAGAGGAAATGAGAAGGAAGTTGCTGCACCACTAAATCTATGCCTGAGCACTGCTGAAACCAAATCAAAAGAATTCACGGTGGCTAGAGAGGGCTATTTTCTACTGACTCTCTCTGGGTTCCAAAACAGAATCCATTTCTTTCTTTGTTTCTCAGTTTCACTTGTGTAGGGTACCTGTCCCCGCACCTTCAGCTTGTAGTTTGTCTGTGTCCTTGGATCTCAAGTGAGTCTCCAGTAAGGGAGCACGTAGGTGGTCTTGAGTTTTCATCAGTTCTTCTAACCCTGTGTCTTTTGATTGGAGCACTCAAAGGCTGTACTTTTATTCTGATATTTGAGAGCTGTGCTCTTACTGCACTTTGAAATTCTTTTTGTTCTCATTAATATACAATCACATGCAGAAAATTATGTTATTCTGTCTACCCTCTTCACCAAGTCACCCCAATCACAGTTACAGCCGCTCTCCGTCAGCATGTACTAAGATGCTGTAGAATCACTACATGTCTTCTCTGTGTTGTACAGCCCTACCCATGACACCCCACCCTACACATTATACATGCTAATCCTAATGCCCCCATTCTTTTTCCCCGCACTTATTACTCCCTTCCCACAAACCCTACCCAGTCCCTTTCTCTTTGGTAACTGTTAGTCCACCCTCGGGTTCTGTGAGTCTGCTGCTGTCTTTTCCTTCAGTTTTTCTTTGTTATCATACTCCACACATGAGTGAAATCATTTGGTACATGTATTTCTTCGCCTGGCCTATTTGACTGAGCATAATACCCTCTAGCTCCATCCACATTATTGCAAATGATAGGATTCGTTTTCTTCTTATGGCTGTTTACTGCACTTTTTAAACTGGATTTCATTCTTCTTTTTTGTTTGTAGTTTTGCAATGTGCTTTCACCATTGCTCTACTTGTTATGAGCAGTAGCTTTGTGTTAATCGATGTGTACCTATATCTATCTATCTGTCTGTCTATCTATTTATCAATCACTCAATCAATCATCTTTTTGTCTGTCCATCTGTCCATGTGTACAGAACAGTTAACCATATGCCATATATCACTTTCCTACACTATTCTCCCAAAAATCCTGCAAAGTATCTAGGCTGCAGAGGGAGCACTGGGTTCACCGAGACACTTGCAGTTCGAGTCGGCCGCGTGTACCTACAAAACCAGGAAATGGTTGTGCTGGGACTTGAACCCGTGTCTCTATCCTCTGTCCTCTTTCATCTCCTTCTAACTTGCTGTCTGTATTTAGCCACATTCATTGACTAAGTGCTCCCTGAAGATCTCAAGTATCATTCCTCTGGGCCTGTTGTCGACAGAAAAGTCAACTTGTTGCTTCGCTCACCACCATGTTTGAAGGACATCAGCGTGATCACCGCCGATAGGACGGAGGGTCAACTAAAATGGAACACCAATTTCTAGACAGGAGCAGTTGGGAGCTAACAGTGTATTGTGGAGTGACGTGTTTATTTGAGTGTCCAAACTTCCCTCTTTAGGTGGTTATTAGATTTTCACATTCGTGAACATCATAAAATCCACTGATTTCAAAGGCCCAGATGCTTATTATTACAGCAACTCAGATGTTGAGGTGAGAGAAAATGAGAAGTATGTTGCTGCACCACTAAATCTATGGCTGGGAACTGTTGAAACCAAACAAAAAGAATTCACGGTGGCCAGATAGGTCTATTTTCTGCTGACTGTCTCTGGGGACTCAAACAGAATCCATTTGCTTGGTTGTTTGATTTTCCGTTTCACTCGTGTAGGGTACTTGTCCACACACCTTCGGCTTGTAGTTTGTCTGTGTCCTTGGATCTCAAGTGAGTCTCCTGTAAGTAAGCACGTAGGTGTCTTGAGTTTTCATCCCTTCTTTTATCCCTGTGTCTTTTGTTTGCAGCACTCAGTGCCTGACCTTTTATTCTGATGATTCAGAGCTGTGCACTTATTGCACTTAAAGAATATTTTTTATCATTAATCTACAATCACGTGAAGAACATTATGTTTACTATGCTCCCCCGTTCACCAAGTCCCCCCGAAAAACCTCTTCAGTCACTGTCGATCCACGTAGTTGGATGCTGTAGACCCCTTCAACATGTCCCCCCCAAAAGTCCCCGTTACAGTCACGGTCCATCAGTGAGTAGTAAGATGCTATATGATCTCTACTAGTCTTCTCTGTGTTGTACAGTGCTCCCCATGCACACCCGACCTCGCGCATTATACATGCTAAACTTAATGGCCCCATTCTTTCTCCCCACACTTATCCCTCCCTTCAGACTCACCCTGCCCAGTCCTTTTTCCTTTGGTTGCTTTTAGTCAACTGTCGGGTTCTGTGAGTCTGCTGCTGTTTTTTTACTTCAGTTTTTCTTTGTTGTTATACTCCACACATGAGTGAAATCACTTGGTACTTGCCTTTATCCGCCTGCCCTATGTTTCTGAACATACTACTGTCTTGCTCCATCCACGTCATTGCAAATTGTAGTATTTGCTTTCTTCTTAAGGCTGCTTACTGCACTTTTTAAACTGGATTTCATTCTTCCTTTTTGTTTGTAGTTTAGCTATGTTATTCACCATTCAACTCCTGGTTATGAACAATAGCTTTGTGTCAATCGACATGTATCTGTATCTATCTATCTAAAGGTCTGTCTGTCTATCTATGTATCTATGTATGTATATATCTATGTATCTATGTGTCTATCTATGTATCTATCTATCTTCCTATCGTCTATCTCTGATGTCTATCATCTATTAATCTATGTACCTATCTATCTATCCTTCACCTGTCGTCTGTTTACCTATCTATCTATGAAACAATCATCTTTTTGTCTGTCCATCTATCCTTATGTACAGAACAGTTAACAACATAGCCTATGTCTCTTCCCTACATTATGCTTCCAGAAACCTTGCAAGGTAACTAAGCCATAAGGAGAGCACTGTGTTCACCGATACGCTTTCAGGAAGAGTCAGCAGAGTGTGCTTACAAAACCAGTAAATGGAGGTGAAAGGACTTGAACCCGTATCTTTGTCCTCTGTCCTCTTATACTTCCTGCTCGCTTGTTGACTTTATTTAGCCACATTCAGTGAGTAAGTGATCCCTGAAGACCACAAGTATCCTTCGTCTGGGCCTGTTGTCGACAGAAATGTGTACTTGGAAGTTTGCACACCACCATGTTTGAGGGACATTGGCGTGATCACTGCTGATAGGTGGAAGGACAAATATGAATTAACACCTATTTCTGGACAGGAGCAGTTGGGAACAAAGAGTGTGTTGTGGAGTGAAGTGTTTATTTGAGTGTCCAAACTTCCCTCTTTAGGTGGTTATTACTTCTTTACATTCATGAACATCATAAAAAGCAATGATTATAAATGCCCAGACGCATACTATTACAGCAATTCATTTGTTGAGGTGAGAGGAAATGAGAAGGAACTTGCTGCACCACTAAATCTATGCCTGAGCACTGCTGAAACCAAATCAAAAGAATTCACGGTGGCGAGATAGGGCTATTTTCTGCTGACTCTCTCTGGGATCCAAAACAGAATCCATTTCTTTCTTTGTTTCTCAGTTTCACTTGTGCAGGGTACCTGTAACCGCACCTTCAGCTTGTAGTTTGTCTGTGTCCTTGGATCTCAAGTGAGTCTCCAGTAAGGGAGCACGTAGGTGGTCTTGAGTTTTCATCAGTTCTTCTAACCCTGTGTCTTTTGATTGGAGCACTCAAAGGCTGTACTTTTATTCTGATATTTGAGAGCTGTGCTCTTACTGCACTTTGAAATTCTTTTTGTTCTCATTAATATACAATCACATGCAGAAAATTATGTTATTCTGTCTACCCTCTTCACCAAGTCACCCCAAATCCCAGTTACAGCCGCTCTCCGTCAGCATGTACTAAGATGCTGTAGAATCACTACATGTCTTCTCTGTGTTGTACAGCCCTACCCATGACACCCCACCCTACACATTATACATGCTAATCCTAATGCCCCCATTCTTTTTCCCCGCACTTATTACTCCCTTCCCACAAACCCTACCCAGTCCCTTTCTCTTTGGTAACTGTAGGTCCACTCTCGGGTTCTGTGAGTCTGCTGCTGTCTTTTCCTTCAGTTTTTATTTGTTACCATACTCCACACATGAGTGAAATCATTTGGTACATGTATTTCTCCGCCTGGCCAATTTGACTGAGCATAATACCCTCGAGCTCCATCCACGTTATTGCAAATGATAGGATTCGTTTTCTTCTTATGGCTGCTTACTGCACTTTTTAAACTGGATTTCATTCTTCTTTTTTGTTTGTAGTTTTGCAGTGTGCTTTCACCATTGCTCTCCTTGTTTTGAGAAGTAGCTTTGTGCTAATCGATATGTACCTATATCTATCTTTCTGTCTATCTATGTATCAATCACTCAATCAATCATCCTTTTGTCTGTCCATCTGTCCATGTGTGCAGAACAGTTAACCAAATACCCTATATCACTTTCCTACACTATGCTCCCCCAAATCCTGCAAAGTATCTAGGCTGCAGAGGGAGCACTGGGTTCACCGAGACACTTGCAGTTCGAGTCGGCCTCATGTACCTACAAAACCAGGAAATGGTTGTGCTGGGACTTGAACCCGTGTCTCTATCCTCTGTCCTCTTTCATCTCCTTCTAACTTGCTGTCTGTATTTAGCCACATTCATTGACTAAGGGCTCCCTGAAGATCTCAAGTATCATTCCTCTGGGCCTGTTGTCGACAGAAAAGTAAACTTGTTGCTTTGCTCACCACCATGTTTGAAGGACATCAGCGTGATCACCGCCGATAGGACGGAGGGTCAAATAAAACGGAACACCAATTTCTAGACAGGAGCAGTTGGGAGCTAACAGTGTATTGTGGAGTGACGTGTTTATTTGAGTGTCCAAACTTCCCTCTTTAGGTGGTTATTAGATTTTCACATTCGTGAACATCATAAAATCCACTGATTTCAAAGGCCCAGATGCTTATTATTACAGCAACTCAGATGTTGAGGTGAGAGAAAATGAGAAGTATGTTGCTGCACCACTAAATCTATGGCTGGGAACTGTTGAAACCAAACAAAAAGAATTCACGGTGGCCAGATAGGTCTATTTTCTGCTGACTGTCTCTGGGGACTCAAACAGAATCCATTTGCTTGGTTGTTTGATTTTCCGTTTCACTCGTGTAGGGTACTTGTCCACACACCTTCGGCTTGTAGTTTGTCTGTGTCCTTGGATCTCAAGTGAGTCTCCTGTAAGTAAGCACGTAGGTGTCTTGAGTTTTCATCCCTTCTTTTATCCCTGTGTCTTTTGTTTGCAGCACTCAGTGCCTGACCTTTTATTCTGATGATTCAGAGCTGTGCACTTATTGCACTTAAAGAATATTTTTTATCATTAATCTACAATCACGTGAAGAACATTATGTTTACTATGCTCCCCCGTTCACCAAGTCCCCCCGAAAAACCTCTTCAGTCACTGTCGATCCGCGTAGTTGGATGCTGTAGACCCCTTCAACATGTCCCCCCCAAAAGTCCCCGTTACAGTCACGGTCCATCAGTGAGTAGTAAGATGCTATATGATCTCTACTAGTCTTCTCTGTGTTGTACAGTGCTCCCCATGCACACCCGACCTCGCGCATTATACATGCTAAACTTAATGGCCCCATTCTTTCTCCCCACACTTATCCCTCCCTTCAGACTCACCCTGCCCAGTCCTTTTTCCTTTGGTTGCTTTTAGTCAACTGTCGGGTTCTGTGAGTCTGCTGCTGTTTTTTTACTTCAGTTTTTCTTTGTTGTTATACTCCACACATGAGTGAAATCACTTGGTACTTGCCTTTATCCGCCTGCCCTATTTTTCTGAACATACTACTGTCTTGCTCCATCCACGTCATTGCAAATTGTAGTATTTGCTTTCTTCTTAAGGCTGCTTACTGCACTTTTTAAACTGGATTTCATTCTTCCTTTTTGTTTGTAGTTTAGCTATGTTATTCACCATTCAACTCCTGGTTATGAACAATAGCTTTGTGTCAATCGACATGTATCTGTATCTATCTATCTAAAGGTCTGTCTGTCTATCTATGTATCTATGTATGTATATATCTATGTATCTATGTGTCTATATATGTATCTATCTATCTATCTTCCTATCGTCTATCTATGATGTCTATCATCTATTAATCTATGTACCTATCTATCTATCTTTCACCTGTCGTCTGTCTACCTATCTATCTATGAAACAATCATCTTTTTGTCTGCCCATCTATCCTTATGTACAGAACAGTTAACAACATAGCCTATGTCTCTTCCCTACATTATGCTTCCAGAAACCTTTCAAGGTAACTAAGACAAAAGGAGAGCACTGTGCTCACCGATACGCTTTCAGGTAGAGTCAGCAGAGTGTGCTTACAAGATCAGTAAATGGAGGTGAAAGGACTTGAACCCGTATCTTTGTCCTCTGTCCTCTTATACTTCCTGCTCGCTTGTTGACTTTATTTAGCCACATTCAGTGAGTAAGTGATCCCTGAAGACCACAAGTATCCTTCGTCTGGGCCTGTTGTCGACAGAAAAGTTTACTTGGCACTTTGCACACCACCATGTTTGAGGGACATTGGCGTGATCACTGCTGATAGGTGGACGGACAAATATGAATTAACACCTATTTCTGGACAGGAGCAGTTGGGAACAAAGAGTGTGTTGTGGAGTGAAGTGTTTATTTGAGTGTCCAAACTTCCCTCTTTAGGTGGTTATTAATTCTTTACATTCGTGAACATCATAAAAAGCAATGATTATAAATGCCCAGACGCATATTATTACAGCAATTCATTTGCTGAGGTGAGAGGAAATGAGAAGGAAGTTGCTGCACCACTAAATCTATGCCTGAGCACTGCTGAAACCAAACAAAAAGAATTCACGGTGGCTAGATAGGGCTATTTTCTACTGACTCTCTCTGGGGTCCAAAAAACAATCCATTTCTTTCTTTGTTTCTCAGTTTCACTTGTGTAGGGTACCTGTCCCCGCACCTTCAGCTTGAAGTTTGTCTGTGTCCTTGGATCTCAAGTGAGTCTCCAGTAAGGGAGCACGTAGGTGGTCTTGAGTTTTCATCAGTTCTTCTAACCCTGTGTCTTTTGATTGGAGCACTCAAAGGCTGTACTTTTATTCTGATATTTGAGAGCTGTGCTCTTACTGCACTTTGAAATTCTTTTTGTTCTCATTAATATACAATCACATGTAGAAAATTATGTTATTCTGTCTACCCTCTTCACCAAGTCACCCCAATCACAGTTACAGCCGCTCTCCGTCAGCATGTACTAAGATGCTGTAGAATCACTACATGTCTTCTCTGTGTTGTACAGCCCTACCCATGACACCCCACCCTACACATTATACATGCTAATCCTAATACCCCCATTCTTTTTCCCCGCACTTATTACTCCCTTCCCACAAACCCTACCCAGTCCCTTTCTCTTTGGTAACTGTTAGTCCACCCTCGGGTTCTGTGAGTCTGCTGCTGTCTTTTCCTTCAGTTTTTCTTTGTTATCATACTCCACACATGAGTGAAATCATTTGGTACATGTATTTCTTCGCCTGGCCTATTTGACTGAGCATAATACCCTCTAGCTCCATCCACGTTATTGCAAATGATAGGATTCGTTATCTTCTTATGGCTGTTTACTGCACTTTTTAAACTGGATTTCATTCTTCTTTTTTGTTTGTAGTTTTGCAATGTGCTTTCAACATTGCTCTACTTGTTATGAGCAGTAGCTTTGTGTTAATCGATATGTACCTATATCTATCTATCTGTCTGTCTATCTATTTATCAATCACTCAATCAATCATCTTTTTGTCTGTCCATCTGTCCATGTGTACAGAACAGTTAACCATATACCATATATCACTTTCCTACACTATGCTCCCAAAAATCCTGCAAAGTATCTAGGCTGCAGAGGGAGCACTGGGTTCACCGAGACACTTGCAGTTCGAGTCGGCCGCGTGTACCTACAAAACCAGGAAATGGTTGTGCTGGGACTTGAACCCGTGTCTCTATCCTCTGTCCTCTTTCATCTCCTTCTAACTTGCTGTCTGTATTTAGCTACATTCATTGACTAAGGGCTCCCTGAAGATCTCAAGTATCATTCCTCTGGGCCTGTTGTCGACAGAAAAGTCAACTTGTTGCTTCGCTCAACACCATGTTTGAAGGACATCAGCGTGATCACCGCCGATAGGACGGAGGGTCAACTAAAATGGAACACCAATTTCTAGACAGGAGCAGTTGGGAGCTAACAGTGTATTGTGGAGTGACGTGTTTATTTGAGTGTCCAAACTTCCCTCTTTAGGTGGTTATTAGATTTTCACATTCGTGAACATCATAAAATCCACTGATTTCAAAGGCCCAGATGCTTATTATTACAGCAACTCAGATGTTGAGGTGAGAGAAAATGAGAAGTATGTTGCTGCACCACTAAATCTATGGCTGGGAACTGTTGAAACCAAACAAAAAGAATTCACGGTGGCCAGATAGGTCTATTTTCTGCTGACTGTCTCTGGGGACTCAAACAGAATCCATTTGCTTGGTTGTTTGATTTTCCGTTTCACTCGTGTAGGGTACTTGTCCACACACCTTCGGCTTGTAGTTTGTCTGTGTCCTTGGATCTCAAGTGAGTCTCCTGTAAGTAAGCACGTAGGTGTCTTGAGTTTTCATCCCTTCTTTTATCCCTGTGTCTTTTGTTTGCAGCACTCAGTGCCTGACCTTTTATTCTGATGATTCAGAGCTGTGCACTTATTGCACTTAAGGAATATTTTTTATCATTAATCTACAATCACGTGAAGAACATTATGTTTACTATGCTCCCCCCTTCACCAAGTCCCCCCGAAAAACCTCTTCAGTCACTGTCGATCCGCGTAGTTGGATGCTGTAGACCCCTTCAACATGTCCCCCCCAAAAGTCCCCGTTACAGTCACGGTCCATCAGTGAGTAGTAAGATGCTATATGTTCTCTACTAGTCTTCTCTGTGTTGTACAGTGCTCCCCATGCACACCCGACCTCGCGCATTATACATGCTAAACTTAATGGCCCCATTCTTTCTCCCCACACTTATCCCTCCCTTCAGACTCACCCTGCCCAGTCCTTTTTCCTTTGGTTACTTTTAGTCAACTGTCGGGTTCTGTGAGTCTGCTGCTTTTTTTCCTTCAGTTTTTCTTTGTTGTTATACTCCACACATGAGTGAAATCACTTGGTACTTGCCTTTATCCGCCTGCCCTATTTTTCTGAACATACTACCGTCTTGCTCCATCCACGTCATTGCAAATTGTAGTATTTGCTTTCTTCTTAAGGCTGCTTACTGCACTTTTTAAACTGGATTTCATTCTTCCTTTTTGTTTGTAGTTTAGCTATGTTATTCACCATTCAACTCCTGGTTATGAACAATAGCTTTGTGTCAATCGACATGTATCTGTATCTATCTATCTAAATGTCTGTCTGTCTATCTATGTATCTATGTATGTATATATCTATGTATCTATGTGTCTATCTATGTATCTATCTATCTATCTTCCTATCGTCTATCTATGATGTCTATCATCTATTAATCTATGTACCTATCTATCTATCCTTCACCTGTCGTCTGTTTACCTATCTATCTATGAAACAATCATCTTTTTGTCTGCCCATCTATCCTTATGTACAGAACAGTTAACAACATAGCCTATGTCTCTTCCCTACATTATGCTTCCAGAAACCTTGCAAGGTAACTAAGCCATAAGGAGAGCACTGTGTTCACTGATACGCTTTCAGGTAGAGTCAGCAGAGTGTGCTTACAAAACCAGTAAATGGAGGTGAAAGGACTTGAACCCGTATCTTTGTCCTCTGTCCTCTTATACTTCCTGCTCGCTTGTTGACTTTATTTAGCCACATTCAGTGAGTAAGTGATCCCTGAAGACCACAAGTATCCTTCGTCTGGGCCTGTTGTCGACAGAAATGTGTACTTGGAAGTTTGCACACCACCATGTTTGAGGGACATTGGCGTGATCACTGCTGATAGGTGGAAGGACAAATATGAATTAACACCTATTTCTGGACAGGAGCAGTTGGGAACAAAGAGTGTGTTGTGGAGTGAAGTGTTTATTTGAGTGTCCAAACTTCCCTCTTTAGGTGGTTATTACTTCTTTACATTCATGAACATCATAAAAAGCAATGATTATAAATGCCCAGACGCATACTATTACAGCAATTCATTTGTTGAGGTGAGAGGAAATGAGAAGGAACTTGCTCCACCACTAAATCTATGCCTGAGCACTGCTGAAACCAAATCAAAAGAATTCACGGTGGCTAGATAGGGCTATTTTCTGCTGACTCTCTCTGGGGTCCAAAACAGAATCCATTTCTTTCTTTGTTTCTCAGTTTCACTTATGTAGGGTACCTGTCCCCGCCCCTTCAGCTTGTAGTTTGTCTGTGTCCTTGGATCTCAAGTGAGTCTCCAGTAAGGGAGCACGTAGGTGGTCTTGAGTTTTCATCAGTTCTTCTAACCCTGTGTCTTTTGATTGGAGCACTCAAAGGCTGTACTTTTATTGTGATATTTGATAGCTGTGCTCTTACTGCACTTTGAAATTCTTTTTGTTCTCATTAATATACAATCACATGCAGAAAATTATGTTATTCTGTCTACCCTCTTCACCAAGTCACCCCAAATCCCAGTTACAGCCGCTCTCCGTCAGCATGTACTAAGATGCTGTAGAATCACTACATGTCTTCTCTGTGTTGTACAGCCCTACCCATGACACCCCACCCTACACATTATACATGCTAATCCTAATGCCCCCATTCTTTTTCCCCGCACTTATTACTCCCTTCCCACAAACCCTACCCAGTCCCTTTCTCTTTGGTAACTGTAGGTCCACTCTCGGGTTCTGTGAGTCTGCTGCTGTCTTTTCCTTCAGTTTTTCTTTGTTACCATACTCCACACATGAGTGAAATCATTTGGTACATGTATTTCTCCGCCTGGCCAATTTGACTGAGCATAATACCCTCGAGCTCCATCCACGTTATTGCAAATGATAGGATTCGTTTTCTTCTTATGGCTGCTTACTGCACTTTTTAAACTGGATTTCATTCTTCTTTTTTGTTTGTAGTTTTGCAGTGTGCTTTCACCATTGCTCTCCTTGTTTTGAGAAGTAGCTTTGTGCTAATCGATATGTACCTATATCTATCTTTCTGTCTATCTATGTATCAATCACTCAATCAATCATCCTTTTGTCTGTCCATCTGTCCATGTGTGCAGAACAGTTAACCATATACCCTATATCACTTTCCTACACTATACTCCCCCAAATGCTGCAAAGTATCTAGGCTGCAGAGGGAGCACTGAGTTCACCGAGGCACTTGCAGTTCGAGTCGGCCGCGTGTACCTACAAAACCAGTTAATGGTTGTGCTGGGACTTGAACCCGTGTCTCTATCCTCTGTCCTCTTTCATCTCCTTCTAACTTGCTGTCTGTATTTAGCCACATTCATTGACTAAGGGCTCCCTGAAGATCTCAAGTATCATTCCTCTGGGCCTGTTGTCGACAGAAAAGTCAACTTGTTGCTTCGCTCAACACCATGTTTGAAGGACATCAGCGTGATCACGGCCGATAGGACGGAGGGTCAACTAAAATGGAACACCAATTTCTAGACAGGAGCAGTTGGGAGCTAACAGTGTATTGTGGAGTGACGTGTTTATTTGAGTGTCCAAACTTCCCTCTTTAGGTGGTTATTAGATTTTCACATTCGTGAACATCATAAAATCCACTGATTTCAAAGGCCCAGATGCTTATTATTACAGCAACTCAGATGTTGAGGTGAGAGAAAATGAGAAGTATGTTGCTGCACCACTAAATCTATGGCTGGGAACTGTTGAAACCAAACAAAAAGAATTCACGGTGGCCAGATAGGTCTGTTTTCTGCAGACTGTCTCTGGGGACTCAAACAGAATCCATTTGCTTGATTGTTTGATTTTCCGTTTCACTCGTGTAGGGTACTTGTCCACACACCTTCGGCTTGTAGTTTGTCTGTGTCCTTGGATCTCAAGTGAGTCTCCTGTAAGTAAGCACGTAGGTGTCTTGAGTTTTCATCCCTTCTTTTATCCCTGTGTCTTTTGTTTGCAGCACTCAGTGCCTGACCTTTTATTCTGATGATTCAGAGCTGTGCACTTATTGCACTTAAAGAATATTTTTTATCATTAATCTACAATCACGTGAAGAACATTATGTTTACTATGCTCCCCCCTTCACCAAGTCCCCCCAAAAAACCTCTTCAGTCACTGTCGATCAGCGTAGTTGGATGCTGTAGACCCCTTCAACATGTCCCCCCCAAAAGTCCCCGTTACAGTCACGGTCCATCAGTGAGTAGTAAGATGCTATATGATCTCTACTAGTCTTCTCTGTGTTGTACAGTGCTCCCCATGCACACCCGACCTCGCGCATTATACATGCTAAACTTAATGGCCCCATTCTTTCTCCCCACACTTATCCCTCCCTTCAGACTCACCCCGCCCAGTCCTTTTTCCTTTGGTTACTGTTAGTCAACTGTCGGGTTCTGTGAGTCTGCTGCTGTTTTTTTACTTCAGTTTTTCTTTGTTGTTATACTCCACACATGAGTGAAATCACTTGGTACTTGCCTTTATCCGCCTGCCCTATTTTTCTGAACATACTACTGTCTTGCTCCATCCACGTCATTGCAAATTGTAGTATTTGCTTTCTTCTTAAGGCTGCTTACTGCACTTTTTAAACTGGATTTCATTCTTCCTTTTTGTTTGTAGTTTAGCTATGTTATTCACCATTCAACTCCTGGTTATGAACAATAGCTTTGTGTCAATCGACATGTATCTGTATCTATCTATCTAAATGTCTGTCTGTCTATCTATGTATCTATGTATGTATATATCTATGTATCTATGTGTCTATCTATGTATCTATTTTTCTATCTTCCTATCGTCTATCTATGATGTCTATCATCTATTAATCTATGTACCTATCTATCTATCCTTCACCTGTCGTCTGTTTACCTATCTATCTATGAAACAATCATCTTTTTGTCTGCCCATCTATCCTTATGTACAGAACAGTTAACAACATAGCCTATGTCTCTTCCCTACATTATGCTTCCAGAAAACTTGCAAGGTAACTAAGCCATAAGGAGAGCACTGTGTTCACTGATACGCTTTCAGGTAGAGTCAGCAGAGTGTGCTTACAAAACCAGTAAATGGAGGTGAAAGGACTTGAACCCGTATCTTTGTCCTCTGTCCTCTTATACTTCCTGCTCGCTTGTTGACTTTATTTAGCCACATTCAGTGAGTAAGTGATCCCTGAAGACCACAAGTATCCTTCGTCTGGGCCTGTTCTCGACAGAAATGTGTACTTGGAAGTTTGCACACCACCATGTTTGAGGGACATTGGCGTGATCACTGCTGATAGGTGGAAGGACAAATATGAATTAACACCTATTTCTGGACAGGAGCAGTTGGGAACAAAGAGTGTGTTGTGGAGTGAAGTGTTTATTTGAGTGTCCAAACTTCCCTCTTTAGGTGGTTATTACTTCTTTACATTCATGAACATCATAAAAAGCAATGATTATAAATGCCCAGACGCATACTATTACAGCAATTCATTTGTTGAGGTGAGAGGAAATGAGAAGGAACTTGCTGCACCACTAAATCTATGCCTGAGCACTGCTGAAACCAAATCAAAAGAATTCACGGTGGCTAGATAGGGCTATTTTCTGCTGACTCTCTCTGGGGTCCAAAACAGAATCCATTTCTTTCTTTGTTTCTCAGTTTCACTTATGTAGGGTACCTGTCCCCGCCCCTTCAGCTTGTAGTTTGTCTGTGTCCTTGGATCTCAAGTGAGTCTCCAGTAAGGGAGCACGTAGGTGGTCTTGAGTTTTCATCAGTTCTTCTAACCCTGTGTCTTTTGATTGGAGCACTCAAAGGCTGTACTTTTATTGTGATATTTGATAGCTGTGCTCTTACTGCACTTTGAAATTCTTTTTGTTCTCATTAATATACAATCACATGCAGAAAATTATGTTATTCTGTCTACCCTCTTCACCAAGTCACCCCAAATCCCAGTTACAGCCGCTCTCCGTCAGCATGTACTAAGATGCTGTAGAATCACTACATGTCTTCTCTGTGTTGTACAGCCCTACCCATGACACCCCACCCTACACATTATACATGCTAATCCTAATGCCCCCATTCTTTTTCCCCGCACTTATTACTCCCTTCCCACAAACCCTACCCAGTCCCTTTCTCTTTGTTAACTGTAGGTCCACTCTTGGGTTCTGTGAGTCTGCTGCTGTCTTTTCCTTCAGTTTTTCTTTGTTACCATACTCCACACATGAGTGAAATCATTTGGTACATGTATTTCTCCGCCTGGCCTATTTGACTGAGCATAATACCCTCGAGCTCCATCCACGTTATTGCAAATGATAGGATTCGTTTTCTTCTTATGGCTGCTTACTGCACTTTTTAAACTGGATTTCATTCTTCTTTTTTGTTTGTAGTTTTGCAGTGTGCTGTCACCATTGCTCTCCTTGTTTTGAGAAGTAGCTTTGTGCTAATCGATATGTACCTATATCTATCTTTCTGTCTATCTATGTATCAATCACTCAATCAATCATCCTTTTGTCTGTCCATCTGTCCATGTGTGCAGAACAGTTAACCATATACCCTATATCACTTTCCTACACTATGCTCCCCCAAATCCTGCAAAGTATCTAGGCTGCAGAGGGAGCACTGAGTTCACCGAGACACTTGCAGTTCGAGTCGGCCGCGTGTACCTACAAAACCAGGGAATGGTTGTGCTGGGACTTGAACCCGTGTCTCTATCCTCTGTCCTCTTTCATCTCCTTCTAACTTGCTGTCTGTATTTAGCCACATTCATTGACTAAGGGCTCCCTGAAGATCTCAAGTATCATTCCTCTGGGCCTGTTGTCGACAGAAAAGTCAACTTGTTGCTTCGCTCAACACCATGTTTGAAGGACATCAGCGTGATCACGGCCGATAGGACGGAGGGTCAACTAAAATGGAACACCAATTTCTAGACAGGAGCAGTTGGGAGCTAACAGTGTATTGTGGAGTGACGTGTTTATTTGAGTGTCCAAACTTCCCTCTTTAGGTGGTTATTAGATTTTCACATTCGTGAACATCATAAAATCCACTGATTTCAAAGGCCCAGATGCTTATTATTACAGCAACTCAGATGTTGAGGTGAGAGAAAATGAGAAGTATGTTGCTGCACCACTAAATCTATGGCTGGGAACTGTTGAAACCAAACAAAAAGAATTCACGGTGGCCAGATAGGTCTGTTTTCTGCAGACTGTCTCTGGGGACTCAAACAGAATCCATTTGCTTGATTGTTTGATTTTCCGTTTCACTCGTGTAGGGTACTTGTCCACACACCTTCGGCTTGTAGTTTGTCTGTGTCCTTGGATCTCAAGTGAGTCTCCTGTAAGTAAGCACGTAGGTGTCTTGAGTTTTCATCCCTTCTTTTATCCCTGTGTCTTTTGTTTGCAGCACTCAGTGCCTGACCTTTTATTCTGATGATTCAGAGCTGTGCACTTATTGCACTTAAAGAATATTTTTTATCATTAATCTACAATCACGTGAAGAACATTATGTTTACTATGCTCCCCCCTTCACCAAGTCCCCCCAAAAAACCTCTTCAGTCACTGTCGATCAGCGTAGTTGGATGCTGTAGACCCCTTCAACATGTCCCCCCCAAAAGTCCCCGTTACAGTCACGGTCCATCAGTGAGTAGTAAGATGCTATATGATCTCTACTAGTCTTCTCTGTGTTGTACAGTGCTCCCCATGCACACCCGACCTCGCGCATTATACATGCTAAACTTAATGGCCCCATTCTTTCTCCCCACACTTATCCCTCCCTTCAGACTCACCCCGCCCAGTCCTTTTTCCTTTGGTTACTGTTAGTCAACTGTCGGGTTCTGTGAGTCTGCTGCTGTTTTTTTACTTCAGTTTTTCTTTGTTGTTATACTCCACACATGAGTGAAATCACTTGGTACTTGCCTTTATCCGCCTGCCCTATTTTTCTGAACATACTACTGTCTTGCTCCATCCACGTCATTGCAAATTGTAGTATTTGCTTTCTTCTTAAGGCTGCTTACTGCACTTTTTAAACTGGATTTCATTCTTCCTTTTTGTTTGTAGTTTAGCTATGTTATTCACCATTCAACTCCTGGTTATGAACAATAGCTTTGTGTCAATCGACATGTATCTGTATCTATCTATCTAAATGTCTGTCTGTCTATCTATGTATCTATGTATGTATATATCTATGTATCTATGTGTCTATCTATGTATCTATTTTTCTATCTTCCTATCGTCTATCTATGATGTCTATCATCTATTAATCTATGTACCTATCTATCTATCCTTCACCTGTCGTCTGTTTACCTATCTATCTATGAAACAATCATCTTTTTGTCTGCCCATCTATCCTTATGTACAGAACAGTTAACAACATAGCCTATGTCTCTTCCCTACATTATGCTTCCAGAAAACTTGCAAGGTAACTAAGCCATAAGGAGAGCACTGTGTTCACTGATACGCTTTCAGGTAGAGTCAGCAGAGTGTGCTTACAAAACCAGTAAATGGAGGTGAAAGGACTTGAACCCGTATCTTTGTCCTCTGTCCTCTTATACTTCCTGCTCGCTTGTTGACTTTATTTAGCCACATTCAGTGAGTAAGTGATCCCTGAAGACCACAAGTATCCTTCGTCTGGGCCTGTTCTCGACAGAAATGTGTACTTGGAAGTTTGCACACCACCATGTTTGAGGGACATTGGCGTGATCACTGCTGATAGGTGGAAGGACAAATATGAATTAACACCTATTTCTGGACAGGAGCAGTTGGGAACAAAGAGTGTGTTGTGGAGTGAAGTGTTTATTTGAGTGTCCAAACTTCCCTCTTTAGGTGGTTATTACTTCTTTACATTCATGAACATCATAAAAAGCAATGATTATAAATGCCCAGACGCATACTATTACAGCAATTCATTTGTTGAGGTGAGAGGAAATGAGAAGGAACTTGCTGCACCACTAAATCTATGCCTGAGCACTGCTGAAACCAAATCAAAAGAATTCACGGTGGCTAGATAGGGCTATTTTCTGCTGACTCTCTCTGGGGTCCAAAACAGAATCCATTTCTTTCTTTGTTTCTCAGTTTCACTTATGTAGGGTACCTGTCCCCGCCCCTTCAGCTTGTAGTTTGTCTGTGTCCTTGGATCTCAAGTGAGTCTCCAGTAAGGGAGCACGTAGGTGGTCTTGAGTTTTCATCAGTTCTTCTAACCCTGTGTCTTTTGATTGGAGCACTCAAAGGCTGTACTTTTATTGTGATATTTGATAGCTGTGCTCTTACTGCACTTTGAAATTCTTTTTGTTCTCATTAATATACAATCACATGCAGAAAATTATGTTATTCTGTCTACCCTCTTCACCAAGTCACCCCAAATCCCAGTTACAGCCGCTCTCCGTCAGCATGTACTAAGATGCTGTAGAATCACTACATGTCTTCTCTGTGTTGTACAGCCCTACCCATGACACCCCACCCTACACATTATACATGCTAATCCTAATGCCCCCATTCTTTTTCCCCGCACTTATTACTCCCTTCCCACAAACCCTACCCAGTCCCTTTCTCTTTGTTAACTGTAGGTCCACTCTTGGGTTCTGTGAGTCTGCTGCTGTCTTTTCCTTCAGTTTTTCTTTGTTACCATACTCCACACATGAGTGAAATCATTTGGTACATGTATTTCTCCGCCTGGCCTATTTGACTGAGCATAATACCCTCGAGCTCCATCCACGTTATTGCAAATGATAGGATTCGTTTTCTTCTTATGGCTGCTTACTGCACTTTTTAAACTGGATTTCATTCTTCTTTTTTGTTTGTAGTTTTGCAGTGTGCTGTCACCATTGCTCTCCTTGTTTTGAGAAGTAGCTTTGTGCTAATCGATATGTACCTATATCTATCTTTCTGTCTATCTATGTATCAATCACTCAATCAATCATCCTTTTGTCTGTCCATCTGTCCATGTGTGCAGAACAGTTAACCATATACCCTATATCACTTTCCTACACTATGCTCCCCCAAATCCTGCAAAGTATCTAGGCTGCAGAGGGAGCACTGAGTTCACCGAGACACTTGCAGTTCGAGTCGGCCGCGTGTACCTACAAAACCAGGGAATGGTTGTGCTGGGACTTGAACCCGTGTCTCTATCCTCTGTCCTCTTTCATCTCCTTCTAACTTGCTGTCTGTATTTAGCCACATTCATTGACTAAGGGCTCCCTGAAGATCTCAAGTATCATTCCTCTGGGCCTGTTGTCGACAGAAAAGTCAACTTGTTGCTTCGCTCAACACCATGTTTGAAGGACATCAGCGTGATCACGGCCGATAGGACGGAGGGTCAACTAAAATGGAACACCAATTTCTAGACAGGAGCAGTTGGGAGCTAACAGTGTATTGTGGAGTGACGTGTTTATTTGAGTGTCCAAACTTCCCTCTTTAGGTGGTTATTAGATTTTCACATTCGTGAACATCATAAAATCCACTGATTTCAAAGGCCCAGATGCTTATTATTACAGCAACTCAGATGTTGAGGTGAGAGAAAATGAGAAGTATGTTGCTGCACCACTAAATCTATGGCTGGGAACTGTTGAAACCAAACAAAAAGAATTCACGGTGGCCAGATAGGTCTATTTTCTGCAGACTGTCTCTGGGGACTCAAACAGAATCCATTTGCTTGATTGTTTGATTTTCCGTTTCACTCGTGTAGGGTACTTGTCCACACACCTTCGGCTTGTAGTTTGTCTGTGTCCTTGGATCTCAAGTGAGTCTCCTGTAAGTAAGCACGTAGGTGTCTTGAGTTTTCACCCTTCTTTTATCCCTGTGTCTTTTGTTTGCAGCACTCAGTGCCTGACCTTTTATTCTGATGATTCAGAGCTGTGCACTTATTGCACTTAAAGAATATTTTTTATCATTAATCTACAATCACGTGAAGAACATTATGTTTACTATGCTCCCCCCTTCACCAAGTCCCCCCAAAAAACCTCTTCAGTCACTGTCGATCCGCGTAGTTGGATGCTGTAGACCCCTTAAACATGTCCCCCCCAAAAGTCCCCGTTACAGTCACGGTCCATCAGTGAGTAGTAAGATGCTATATGATCTCTACTAGTCTTCTCTGTGTTGTACAGTGCTCCCCATGCACACCCGACCTCGCGCATTATACATGCTAAACTTAATGGCCCCATTCTTTCTCCCCACACTTATCCCTCCCTTCAGACTCACCCCGCCCAGTCCTTTTTCCTTTGGTTACTGTTAGTCAACTGTCGGGTTCTGTGAGTCTGCTGCTGTTTTTTTACTTCAGTTTTTCTTTGTTGTTATACTCCACACATGAGTGAAATAACTTGGTACTTGCCTTTATCCGCCTGCCCTATTTTTCTGAACATACTACTGTCTTGCTCCATCCACGTCATTGCAAATTGTAGTATTTGCTTTCTTCTTAAGGCTGCTTACTGCACTTTTTAAACTGGATTTCATTCTTCCTTTTTGTTTGTAGTTTAGCTATGTTATTCACCATTCAACTCCTGGTTATGAACAATAGCTTTGTGTCAATCGACATGTATCTGTATCTATCTATCTAAAGGTCTGTCTGTCTATCTATGTATCTATGTATGTATATATCTATGTATCTATGTGTCTATATATGTATCTATCTATCTATCTTCCTATCGTCTATCTATGATGTCTATCATCTATTAATCTATGTACCTATCTATCTATCTTTCACCTGTCGTCTGTCTACCTATCTATCTATGAAACAATCATCTTTTTGTCTGCCCATCTATCCTTATGTACAGAACAGTTAACAACATAGCCTATGTCTCTTCCCTACATTATGCTTCCAGAAACCTTTCAAGGTAACTAAGACAAAAGGAGAGCACTGTGCTCACCGATACGCTTTCAGGTAGAGTCAGCAGAGTGTGCTTACAAGATCAGTAAATGGAGGTGAAAGGACTTGAACCCGTATCTTTGTCCTCTGTCCTCTTATACTTCCTGCTCGCTTGTTGACTTTATTTAGCCACATTCAGTGAGTAAGTGATCCCTGAAGACCACAAGTATCCTTCGTCTGGGCCTGTTCTCGACAGAAATGTGTACTTGGAAGTTTGCACACCACCATGTTTGAGGGACATTGGCGTGATCACTGCTGATAGGTGGAAGGACAAATATGAATTAACACCTATTTCTGGACAGGAGCAGTTGGGAACAAAGAGTGTGTTGTGGAGTGAAGTGTTTATTTGAGTGTCCAAACTTCCCTCTTTAGGTGGTTATTACTTCTTTACATTCATGAACATCATAAAAAGCAATGATTATAAATGCCCAGACGCATACTATTACAGCAATTCATTTGTTGAGGTGAGAGGAAATGAGAAGGAACTTGCTCCACCACTAAATCTATGCCTGAGCACTGCTGAAACCAAATCAAAAGAATTCACGGTGGCTAGATAGGGCTATTTTCTGCTGACTCTCTCTGGGGTCCAAAACAGAATCCATTTCTTTCTTTGTTTCTCAGTTTCACTTATGTAGGGTACCTGTCCCCGCCCCTTCAGCTTGTAGTTTGTCTGTGTCCTTGGATCTCAAGTGAGTCTCCAGTAAGGGAGCACGTAGGTGGTCTTGAGTTTTCATCAGTTCTTCTAACCCTGTGTCTTTTGATTGGAGCACTCAAAGGCTGTACTTTTATTGTGATATTTGATAGCTGTGCTCTTACTGCACTTTGAAATTCTTTTTGTTCTCATTAATATACAATCACATGCAGAAAATTATGTTATTCTGTCTACCCTCTTCACCAAGTCACCCCAAATCCCAGTTACAGCCGCTCTCCGTCAGCATGTACTAAGATGCTGTAGAATCACTACATGTCTTCTCTGTGTTGTACAGCCCTACCCATGACACCCCACCCTACACATTATACATGCTAATCCTAATGCCCCCATTCTTTTTCCCCGCACTTATTACTCCCTTCCCACAAACCCTACCCAGTCCCTTTCTCTTTGGTAACTGTAGGTCCACTCTCGGGTTCTGTGAGTCTGCTGCTGTCTTTTCCTTCAGTTTTTCTTTGTTACCATACTCCACACATGAGTGAAATCATTTGGTACATGTATTTCTCCGCCTGGCCAATTTGACTGAGCATAATACCCTCGAGCTCCATCCACGTTATTGCAAATGATAGGATTCGTTTTCTTCTTATGGCTGCTTACTGCACTTTTTAAACTGGATTTCATTCTTCTTTTTTGTTTGTAGTTTTGCAGTGTGCTTTCACCATTGCTCTCCTTGTTTTGAGAAGTAGCTTTGTGCTAATCGATATGTACCTATATCTATCTTTCTGTCTATCTATGTATCAATCACTCAATCAATCATCCTTTTGTCTGTCCATCTGTCCATGTGTGCAGAACAGTTAACCATATACCCTATATCACTTTCCTACACTATACTCCCCCAAATCCTGCAAAGTATCTAGGCTGCAGAGGGAGCACTGAGTTCACCGAGGCACTTGCAGTTCGAGTCGGCCGCGTGTACCTACAAAACCAGTTAATGGTTGTGCTGGGACTTGAACCCGTGTCTCTATCCTCTGTCCTCTTTCATCTCCTTCTAACTTGCTGTCTGTATTTAGCCACATTCATTGACTAAGGGCTCCCTGAAGATCTCAAGTATCATTCCTCTGGGCCTGTTGTCGACAGAAAAGTCAACTTGTTGCTTCGCTCAACACCATGTTTGAAGGACATCAGCGTGATCACGGCCGATAGGACGGAGGGTCAACTAAAATGGAACACCAATTTCTAGACAGGAGCAGTTGGGAGCTAACAGTGTATTGTGGAGTGACGTGTTTATTTGAGTGTCCAAACTTCCCTCTTTAGGTGGTTATTAGATTTTCACATTCGTGAACATCATAAAATCCACTGATTTTAAAGGCCCAGATGCTTATTATTACAGCAACTCAGTTGTTCAGGTGAGAGAAAATGAGAAGTATGTTGCTGCACCACTAAATCTATGGCTGGGAACTGTTGAAACCAAACAAAAAGAATTCACGGTGGCCAGATAGGTCTATTTTCTGCAGACTGTCTCTGGGGACTCAAACAGAATCCATTTGCTTGATTGTTTGATTTTCCGTTTCACTCGTGTAGGGTACTTGTCCACACACCTTCGGCTTGTAGTTTGTCTGTGTCCTTGGATCTCAAGTGAGTCTCCTGTAAGTAAGCACGTAGGTGTCTTGAGTTTTCATCCCTTCTTTTATCCCTGTGTCTTTTGTTTGCAGCACTCAGTGCCTGACCTTTTATTCTGATGATTCAGAGCTGTGCACTTATTGCACTTAAAGAATATTTTTTATCATTAATCTACAATCACGTGAAGAACATTATGTTTACTATGCTCCCCCCTTCACCAAGTCCCCCCAAAAAACCTCTTCAGTCACTGTCGATCCGCGTAGTTGGATGCTGTAGACCCCTTCAACATGTCCCCCCCAAAAGTCCCCGTTACAGTCACGGTCCATCAGTGAGTAGTAAGATGCTATATGATCTCTACTAGTCTTCTCTGTGTTGTACAGTGCTCCCCATGCACACCCGACCTCGCGCATTATACATGCTAAACTTAATGGCCCCATTCTTTCTCCCCACACTTATCCCTCCCTTCAGACTCACCCCGCCCAGTCCTTTTTCCTTTGGTTACTGTTAGTCAACTGTCGGGTTCTGTGAGTCTGCTGCTGTTTTTTTACTTCAGTTTTTCTTTGTTGTTATACTCCACACATGAGTGAAATCACTTGGTACTTGCCTTTATCCGCCTGCCCTATTTTTCTGAACATACTACTGTCTTGCTCCATCCACGTCATTGCAAATTGTAGTATTTGCTTTCTTCTTAAGGCTGCTTACTGCACTTTTTAAACTGGATTTCATTCTTCCTTTTTGTTTGTAGTTTAGCTATGTTATTCACCATTCAACTCCTGGTTATGAACAATAGCTTTGTGTCAATCGACATGTATCTGTATCTATCTATCTAAATGTCTGTCTGTCTATCTATGTATCTATGTATGTATATATCTATGTATCTATGTGTCTATCTATGTATCTATTTTTCTATCTTCCTATCGTCTATCTATGATGTCTATCATCTATTAATCTATGTACCTATCTATCTATCCTTCACCTGTCGTCTGTTTACCTATCTATCTATGAAACAATCATCTTTTTGTCTGCCCATCTATCCTTATGTACAGAACAGTTAACAACATAGCCTATGTCTCTTCCCTACATTATGCTTCCAGAAAACTTGCAAGGTAACTAAGCCATAAGGAGAGCACTGTGTTCACTGATACGCTTTCAGGTAGAGTCAGCAGAGTGTGCTTACAAAACCAGTAAATGGAGGTGAAAGGACTTGAACCCGTATCTTTGTCCTCTGTCCTCTTATACTTCCTGCTCGCTTGTTGACTTTATTTAGCCACATTCAGTGAGTAAGTGATCCCTGAAGACCACAAGTATCCTTCGTCTGGGCCTGTTCTCGACAGAAATGTGTACTAGGAAGTTTGCACACCACCATGTTTGAGGGACATTGGCGTGATCACTGCTGATAGGTGGAAGGACAAATATGAATTAACACCTATTTCTGGACAGGAGCAGTTGGGAACAAAGAGTGTGTTGTGGAGTGAAGTGTTTATTTGAGTGTCCAAACTTCCCTCTTTAGGTGGTTATTACTTCTTTACATTCATGAACATCATAAAAAGCAATGATTATAAATGCCCAGACGCATACTATTACAGCAATTCATTTGTTGAGGTGAGAGGAAATGAGAAGGAACTTGCTGCACCACTAAATCTATGCCTGAGCACTGCTGAAACCAAATCAAAAGAATTCACGGTGGCTAGATAGGGCTATTTTCTGCTGACTCTCTCTGGGGTCCAAAACAGAATCCATTTCTTTCTTTGTTTCTCAGTTTCACTTATGTAGGGTACCTGTCCCCGCCCCTTCAGCTTGTAGTTTGTCTGTGTCCTTGGATCTCAAGTGAGTCTCCAGTAAGGGAGCACGTAGGTGGTCTTGAGTTTTCATCAGTTCTTCTAACCCTGTGTCTTTTGATTGGAGCACTCAAAGGCTGTACTTTTATTGTGATATTTGATAGCTGTGCTCTTACTGCACTTTGAAATTCTTTTTGTTCTCATTAATATACAATCACATGCAGAAAATTATGTTATTCTGTCTACCCTCTTCACCAAGTCACCCCAAATCCCAGTTACAGCCGCTCTCCGTCAGCATGTACTAAGATGCTGTAGAATCACTACATGTCTTCTCTGTGTTGTACAGCCCTACCCATGACACCCCACCCTACACATTATACATGCTAATCCTAATGCCCCCATTCTTTTTCCCCGCACTTATTACTCCCTTCCCACAAACCCTACCCAGTCCCTTTCTCTTTGTTAACTGTAGGTCCACTCTTGGGTTCTGTGAGTCTGCTGCTGTCTTTTCCTTCAGTTTTTCTTTGTTACCATACTCCACACATGAGTGAAATCATTTGGTACATGTATTTCTCCGCCTGGCCAATCTGACTGAGCATAATACCCTCGAGCTCCATCCACGTTATTGCAAATGATAGGATTCGTTTTCTTCTTATGGCTGCTTACTGCACTTTTTAAACTGGATTTCATTCTTCTTTTTTGTTTGTAGTTTTGCAGTGTGCTGTCACCATTGCTCTCCTTGTTTTGAGAAGTAGCTTTGTGCTAATCGATATGTACCTATATCTATCTTTCTGTCTATCTATGTATCAATCACTCAATCAATCATCCTTTTGTCTGTCCATCTGTCCATGTGTGCAGAACAGTTAACCATATACCCTATATCACTTTCCTACACTATGCTCCCCCAAATCCTGCAAAGTATCTAGGCTGCAGAGGGAGCACTGAGTTCACCGAGACACTTGCAGTTCGAGTCGGCCGCGTGTACCTACAAAACCAGGGAATGGTTGTGCTGGGACTTGAACCCGTGTCTCTATCCTCTGTCCTCTTTCATCTCCTTCTAACTTGCTGTCTGTATTTAGCCACATTCATTGACTAAGGGCTCCCTGAAGATCTCAAGTATCATTCCTCTGGGCCTGTTGTCGACAGAAAAGTCAACTTGTTGCTTCGCTCAACACCATGTTTGAAGGACATCAGCGTGATCACGGCCGATAGGACGGAGGGTCAACTAAAATGGAACACCAATTTCTAGACAGGAGCAGTTGGGAGCTAACAGTGTATTGTGGAGTGACGTGTTTATTTGAGTGTCCAAACTTCCCTCTTTAGGTGGTTATTAGATTTTCACATTCGTGAACATCATAAAATCCACTGATTTCAAAGGCCCAGATGCTTATTATTACAGCAACTCAGATGTTGAGGTGAGAGAAAATGAGAAGTATGTTGCTGCACCACTAAATCTATGGCTGGGAACTGTTGAAACCAAACAAAAAGAATTCACGGTGGCCAGATAGGTCTATTTTCTGCAGACTGTCTCTGGGGACTCAAACAGAATCCATTTGCTTGATTGTTTGATTTTCCGTTTCACTCGTGTAGGGTACTTGTCCACACACCTTCGGCTTGTAGTTTGTCTGTGTCCTTGGATCTCAAGTGAGTCTCCTGTAAGTAAGCACGTAGGTGTCTTGAGTTTTCATCCCTTCTTTTATCCCTGTGTCTTTTGTTTGCAGCACTCAGTGCCTGACCTTTTATTCTGATGATTCAGAGCTGTGCACTTATTGCACTTAAAGAATATTTTTTATCATTAATCTACAATCACGTGAAGAACATTATGTTTACTATGCTCCCCCCTTCACCAAGTCCCCCCAAAAAACCTCTTCAGTCACTGTCGATCCGCGTAGTTGGATGCTGTAGACCCCTTCAACATGTCCCCACCAAAAGTCCCCGTTACAGTCACGGTCCATCAGTGAGTAGTAAGATGCTATATGATCTCTACTAGTCTTCTCTGTGTTGTACAGTGCTCCCCATGCACACCCGACCTCGCGCATTATACATGCTAAACTTAATGGCCCCATTCTTTCTCCCCACACTTATCCCTCCCTTCAGACTCACCCCGCCCAGTCCTTTTTCCTTTGGTTACTGTTAGTCAACTGTCGGGTTCTGTGAGTCTGCTGCTGTTTTTTTACTTCAGTTTTTCTTTGTTGTTATACTCCACACATGAGTGAAATAACTTGGTACTTGCCTTTATCCGCCTGCCCTATTTTTCTGAACATACTACTGTCTTGCTCCATCCACGTCATTGCAAATTGTAGTATTTGCTTTCTTCTTAAGGCTGCTTACTGCACTTTTTAAACTGGATTTCATTCTTCCTTTTTGTTTGTAGTTTAGCTATGTTATTCACCATTCAACTCCTGGTTATGAACAATAGCTTTGTGTCAATCGACATGTATCTGTATCTATCTATCTAAATGTCTGTCTGTCTATCTATGTATCTATGTATGTATATATCTATGTATCTATGTGTCTATCTATGTATCTATTTTTCTATCTTCCTATCGTCTATCTATGATGTCTATCATCTATTAATCTATGTACCTATCTATCTATCCTTCACCTGTCGTCTGTTTACCTATCTATCTATGAAACAATCATCTTTTTGTCTGCCCATCTATCCTTATGTACAGAACAGTTAACAACATAGCCTATGTCTCTTCCCTACATTATGCTTCCAGAAAACTTGCAAGGTAACTAAGCCATAAGGAGAGCACTGTGTTCACTGATACGCTTTCAGGTAGAGTCAGCAGAGTGTGCTTACAAAACCAGTAAATGGAGGTGAAAGGACTTGAACCCGTATCTTTGTCCTCTGTCCTCTTATACTTCCTGCTCGCTTGTTGACTTTATTTAGCCACATTCAGTGAGTAAGTGATCCCTGAAGACCACAAGTATCCTTCGTCTGGGCCTGTTCTCGACAGAAATGTGTACTTGGAAGTTTGCACACCACCATGTTTGAGGGACATTGGCGTGATCACTGCTGATAGGTGGAAGGACAAATATGAATTAACACCTATTTCTGGACAGGAGCAGTTGGGAACAAAGAGTGTGTTGTGGAGTGAAGTGTTTATTTGAGTGTCCAAACTTCCCTCTTTAGGTGGTTATTACTTCTTTACATTCATGAACATCATAAAAAGCAATGATTATAAATGCCCAGACGCATACTATTACAGCAATTCATTTGTTGAGGTGAGAGGAAATGAGAAGGAACTTGCTGCACCACTAAATCTATGCCTGAGCACTGCTGAAACCAAATCAAAAGAATTCACGGTGGCTAGATAGGGCTATTTTCTGCTGACTCTCTCTGGGGTCCAAAACAGAATCCATTTCTTTCTTTGTTTCTCAGTTTCACTTATGTAGGGTACCTGTCCCCGCCCCTTCAGCTTGTAGTTTGTCTGTGTCCTTGGATCTCAAGTGAGTCTCCAGTAAGGGAGCACGTAGGTGGTCTTGAGTTTTCATCAGTTCTTCTAACCCTGTGTCTTTTGATTGGAGCACTCAAAGGCTGTACTTTTATTGTGATATTTGATAGCTGTGCTCTTACTGCACTTTGAAATTCTTTTTGTTCTCATTAATATACAATCACATGCAGAAAATTATGTTATTCTGTCTACCCTCTTCACCAAGTCACCCCAAATCCCAGTTACAGCCGCTCTCCGTCAGCATGTACTAAGATGCTGTAGAATCACTACATGTCTTCTCTGTGTTGTACAGCCCTACCCATGACACCCCACCCTACACATTATACATGCTAATCCTAATGCCCCCATTCTTTTTCCCCGCACTTATTACTCCCTTCCCACAAACCCTACCCAGTCCCTTTCTCTTTGTTAACTGTAGGTCCACTCTTGGGTTCTGTGAGTCTGCTGCTGTCTTTTCCTTCAGTTTTTCTTTGTTACCATACTCCACACATGAGTGAAATCATTTGGTACATGTATTTCTCCGCCTGGCCAATTTGACTGAGCATAATACCCTCGAGCTCCATCCACGTTATTGCAAATGATAGGATTCGTTTTCTTCTTATGGCTGCTTACTGCACTTTTTAAACTGGATTTCATTCTTCTTTTTTGTTTGTAGTTTTGCAGTGTGCTGTCACCATTGCTTTCCTTGTTTTGAGAAGTAGCTTTGTGCTAATCGATATGTACCTATATCTATCTTTATGTCTATCTATGTATCAATCACTCAATCAATCATCCTTTTGTCTGTCCATCTGTCCATGTGTGCAGAACAGTTAACCATATACCCTATATCACTTTCCTACACTATGCTCCCCCAAATCCTGCAAAGTATCTAGGCTGCAGAGGGAGCACTGAGTTCACCGAGACACTTGCAGTTCGAGTCGGCCGCGTGTACCTACAAAACCAGGGAATGGTTGTGCTGGGACTTGAACCCGTGTCTCTATCCTCTGTCCTCTTTCATCTCCTTCTAACTTGCTGTCTGTATTTAGCCACATTCATTGACTAAGGGCTCCCTGAAGATCTCAAGTATCATTCCTCTGGGCCTGTTGTCGACAGAAAAGTCAACTTGTTGCTTCGCTCAACACCATGTTTGAAGGACATCAGCGTGATCACGGCCGATAGGACGGAGGGTCAACTAAAATGGAACACCAATTTCTAGACAGGAGCAGTTGGGAGCTAACAGTGTATTGTGGAGTGACGTGTTTATTTGAGTGTCCAAACTTCCCTCTTTAGGTGGTTATTAGATTTTCACATTCGTGAACATCATAAAATCCACTGATTTCAAAGGCCCAGATGCTTATTATTACAGCAACTCAGATGTTGAGGTGAGAGAAAATGAGAAGTATGTTGCTGCACCACTAAATCTATGGCTGGGAACTGTTGAAACCAAACAAAAAGAATTCACGGTGGCCAGATAGGTCTATTTTCTGCAGACTGTCTCTGGGGACTCAAACAGAATCCATTTGCTTGATTGTTTGATTTTCCGTTTCACTCGTGTAGGGTACTTGTCCACACACCTTCGGCTTGTAGTTTGTCTGTGTCCTTGGATCTCAAGTGAGTCTCCTGTAAGTAAGCACGTAGGTGTCTTGAGTTTTCATCCCTTCTTTTATCCCTGTGTCTTTTGTTTGCAGCACTCAGTGCCTGACCTTTTATTCTGATGATTCAGAGCTGTGCACTTATTGCACTTAAAGAATATTTTTTATCATTAATCTACAATCACGTGAAGAACATTATGTTTACTATGCTCCCCCCTTCACCAAGTCCCCCCAAAAAACCTCTTCAGTCACTGTCGATCCGCGTAGTTGGATGCTGTAGACCCCTTCAACATGTCCCCACCAAAAGTCCCCGTTACAGTCACGGTCCATCAGTGAGTAGTAAGATGCTATATGATCTCTACTAGTCTTCTCTGTGTTGTACAGTGCTCCCCATGCACACCCGACCTCGCGCATTATACATGCTAAACTTAATGGCCCCATTCTTTCTCCCCACACTTATCCCTCCCTTCAGACTCACCCCGCCCAGTCCTTTTTCCTTTGGTTACTGTTAGTCAACTGTCGGGTTCTGTGAGTCTGCTGCTGTTTTTTTACTTCAGTTTTTCTTTGTTGTTATACTCCACACATGAGTGAAATCACTTGGTACTTGCCTTTATCCGCCTGCCCTATTTTTCTGAACATACTACTGTCTTGCTCCATCCACGTCATTGCAAATTGTAGTATTTGCTTTCTTCTTAAGGCTGCTTACTGCACTTTTTAAACTGGATTTCATTCTTCCTTTTTGTTTGTAGTTTAGCTATGTTATTCACCATTCAACTCCTGGTTATGAACAATAGCTTTGTGTCAATCGACATGTATCTGTATCTATCTATCTAAATGTCTGTCTGTCTATCTATGTATCTATGTATGTATATATCTATGTATCTATGTGTCTATCTATGTATCTATTTTTCTATCTTCCTATCGTCTATCTATGATGTCTATCATCTATTAATCTATGTACCTATCTATCTATCCTTCACCTGTCGTCTGTTTACCTATCTATCTATGAAACAATCATCTTTTTGTCTGCCCATCTATCCTTATGTACAGAACAGTTAACAACATAGCCTATGTCTCTTCCCTACATTATGCTTCCAGAAAACTTGCAAGGTAACTAAGCCATAAGGAGAGCACTGTGTTCACTGATACGCTTTCAGGTAGAGTCAGCAGAGTGTGCTTACAAAACCAGTAAATGGAGGTGAAAGGACTTGAACCCGTATCTTTGTCCTCTGTCCTCTTATACTTCCTGCTCGCTTGTTGACTTTATTTAGCCACATTCAGTGAGTAAGTGATCCCTGAAGACCACAAGTATCCTTCGTCTGGGCCTGTTCTCGACAGAAATGTGTACTTGGAAGTTTGCACACCACCATGTTTGAGGGACATTGGCGTGATCACTGCTGATAGGTGGAAGGACAAATATGAATTAACACCTATTTCTGGACAGGAGCAGTTGGGAACAAAGAGTGTGTTGTGGAGTGAAGTGTTTATTTGAGTGTCCAAACTTCCCTCTTTAGGTGGTTATTACTTCTTTACATTCATGAACATCATAAAAAGCAATGATTATAAATGCCCAGACGCATACTATTACAGCAATTCATTTGTTGAGGTGAGAGGAAATGAGAAGGAACTTGCTGCACCACTAAATCTATGCCTGAGCACTGCTGAAACCAAATCAAAAGAATTCACGGTGGCTAGATAGGGCTATTTTCTGCTGACTCTCTCTGGGGTCCAAAACAGAATCCATTTCTTTCTTTGTTTCTCAGTTTCACTTATGTAGGGTACCTGTCCCCGCCCCTTCAGCTTGTAGTTTGTCTGTGTCCTTGGATCTCAAGTGAGTCTCCAGTAAGGGAGCACGTAGGTGGTCTTGAGTTTTCATCAGTTCTTCTAACCCTGTGTCTTTTGATTGGAGCACTCAAAGGCTGTACTTTTATTGTGATATTTGATAGCTGTGCTCTTACTGCACTTTGAAATTCTTTTTGTTCTCATTAATATACAATCACATGCAGAAAATTATGTTATTCTGTCTACCCTCTTCACCAAGTCACCCCAAATCCCAGTTACAGCCGCTCTCCGTCAGCATGTACTAAGATGCTGTAGAATCACTACATGTCTTCTCTGTGTTGTACAGCCCTACCCATGACACCCCACCCTACACATTATACATGCTAATCCTAATGCCCCCATTCTTTTTCCCCGCACTTATTACTCCCTTCCCACAAACCCTACCCAGTCCCTTTCTCTTTGTTAACTGTAGGTCCACTCTTGGGTTCTGTGAGTCTGCTGCTGTCTTTTCCTTCAGTTTTTCTTTGTTACCATACTCCACACATGAGTGAAATCATTTGGTACATGTATTTCTCCGCCTGGCCAATTTGACTGAGCATAATACCCTCGAGCTCCATCCACGTTATTGCAAATGATAGGATTCGTTTTCTTCTTATGGCTGCTTACTGCACTTTTTAAACTGGATTTCATTCTTCTTTTTTGTTTGTAGTTTTGCAGTGTGCTGTCACCATTGCTTTCCTTGTTTTGAGAAGTAGCTTTGTGCTAATCGATATGTACCTATATCTATCTTTATGTCTATCTATGTATCAATCACTCAATCAATCATCCTTTTGTCTGTCCATCTGTCCATGTGTGCAGAACAGTTAACCATATACCCTATATCACTTTCCTACACTATGCTCCCCCAAATCCTGCAAAGTATCTAGGCTGCAGAGGGAGCACTGAGTTCACCGAGACACTTGCAGTTCGAGTCGGCCGCGTGTACCTACAAAACCAGGGAATGGTTGTGCTGGGACTTGAACCCGTGTCTCTATCCTCTGTCCTCTTTCATCTCCTTCTAACTTGCTGTCTGTATTTAGCCACATTCATTGACTAAGGGCTCCCTGAAGATCTCAAGTATCATTCCTCTGGGCCTGTTGTCGACAGAAAAGTCAACTTGTTGCTTCGCTCAACACCATGTTTGAAGGACATCAGCGTGATCACGGCCGATAGGACGGAGGGTCAACTAAAATGGAACACCAATTTCTAGACAGGAGCAGTTGGGAGCTAACAGTGTATTGTGGAGTGACGTGTTTATTTGAGTGTCCAAACTTCCCTCTTTAGGTGGTTATTAGATTTTCACATTCGTGAACATCATAAAATCCACTGATTTCAAAGGCCCAGATGCTTATTATTACAGCAACTCAGATGTTGAGGTGAGAGAAAATGAGAAGTATGTTGCTGCACCACTAAATCTATGGCTGGGAACTGTTGAAACCAAACAAAAAGAATTCACGGTGGCCAGATAGGTCTATTTTCTGCAGACTGTCTCTGGGGACTCAAACAGAATCCATTTGCTTGATTGTTTGATTTTCCGTTTCACTCGTGTAGGGTACTTGTCCACACACCTTCGGCTTGTAGTTTGTCTGTGTCCTTGGATCTCAAGTGAGTCTCCTGTAAGTAAGCACGTAGGTGTCTTGAGTTTTCATCCCTTCTTTTATCCCTGTGTCTTTTGTTTGCAGCACTCAGTGCCTGACCTTTTATTCTGATGATTCAGAGCTGTGCACTTATTGCACTTAAAGAATATTTTTTATCATTAATCTACAATCACGTGAAGAACATTATGTTTACTATGCTCCCCCCTTCACCAAGTCCCCCCAAAAAACCTCTTCAGTCACTGTCGATCCGCGTAGTTGGATGCTGTAGACCCCTTCAACATGTCCCCCCCAAAAGTCCCCGTTACAGTCACGGTCCATCAGTGAGTAGTAAGATGCTATATGATCTCTACTAGTCTTCTCTGTGTTGTACAGTGCTCCCCATGCACACCCGACCTCGCGCATTATACATGCTAAACTTAATGGCCCCATTCTTTCTCCCCACACTTATCCCTCCCTTCAGACTCACCCCGCCCAGTCCTTTTTCCTTTGGTTACTGTTAGTCAACTGTCGGGTTCTGTGAGTCTGCTGCTGTTTTTTTACTTCAGTTTTTCTTTGTTGTTATACTCCACACATGAGTGAAATCACTTGGTACTTGCCTTTATCCGCCTGCCCTATTTTTCTGAACATACTACTGTCTTGCTCCATCCACGTCATTGCAAATTGTAGTATTTGCTTTCTTCTTAAGGCTGCTTACTGCACTTTTTAAACTGGATTTCATTCTTCCTTTTTGTTTGTAGTTTAGCTATGTTATTCACCATTCAACTCCTGGTTATGAACAATAGCTTTGTGTCAATCGACATGTATCTGTATCTATCTATCTAAAGGTCTGTCTGTCTATCTATGTATCTATGTATGTATATATCTATGTATCTATGTGTCTATATATGTATCTATCTATCTATCTTCCTGTCGTCTATCTATGATGTCTATCATCTATTAATCTATGTACCTATCTATCTATCTTTCACCTGTCGTCTGTCTACCTATCTATCTATGAAACAATCATCTTTTTGTCTGCCCATCTATCCTTATGTACAGAACAGTTAACAACATAGCCTATGTCTCTTCCCTACATTATGCTTCCAGAAACCTTTCAAGGTAACTAAGACAAAAGGAGAGCACTGTGCTCACCGATACGCTTTCAGGTAGAGTCAGCAGAGTGTGCTTACAAGATCAGTAAATGGAGGTGAAAGGACTTGAACCCGTATCTTTGTCCTCTGTCCTCTTATACTTCCTGCTCGCTTGTTGACTTTATTTAGCCACATTCAGTGAGTAAGTGATCCCTGAAGACCACAAGTATCCTTCGTCTGGGCCTGTTGTCGACAGAAAAGTGTACTTGGCACTTTGCACACCACCATGTTTGAGGGACATTGGCGTGATCACTGCTGATAGGTGGACGGACAAATATGAATTAACACCTATTTATGGACAGGAGCAGTTGGGATCAAAGAGTGTGTTGTGGAGTGAAGTGTTTATTTGAGTGTCCAAACTTCCCTCTTTAGGTGGTTATTAATTCTTTACATTCGTGAACATCATAAAAAGCAATGATTATAAATGCCCAGACGCATATTATTACAGCAATTCATTTGCTGAGGTGAGAGGAAATGAGAAGGAAGTTGCTGCACCACTAAATCTATGCCTGAGCACTGCTGAAACCAAACAAAAAGAATTCACGGTGGCTAGATAGGGCTATTTTCTACTGACTCTCTCTGGGGTCCAAAACAGAATCCATTTCTTTCTTTGTTTCTCAGTTTCACTTGTGTAGTGTACCTGTCCCCGCACCTTCAGCTTGTAGTTTGTCTGTGTCCTTGGATCTCAAGTGAGTCTCCAGTAAGGGAGCACGTAGGTGGTCTTGAGTTTTCATCAGTTCTTCTAACCCTGTGTCTTTTGATTGGAGCACTCAAAGGCTGTACTTTTATTCTGATATTTGAGAGCTGTGCTCTTACTGCACTTTGAAATTCTTTTTGTTCTCATTAATATACAATCACATGCAGAAAATTATGTTATTCTGTCTACCCTCTTCACCAAGTCACCCCAATCACAGTTACAGCCGCTCTCCGTCAGCATGTACTAAGATGCTGTAGAATCACTACATGTCTTCTCTGTGTTGTACAGCCCTACCCATGACACCCCACCCTACACATTATACATGCTAATCCTAATGCCCCCATTCTTTTTCCCCGCACTTATTACTCCCTTCCCACAAACCCTACCCAGTCCCTTTCTCTTTGGTAACTGTTAGTCCACCCTCGGGTTCTGTGAGTCTGCTGCTGTCTTTTCCTTCAGTTTTTCTTTGTTATCATACTCCACACATGAGTGAAATCATTTGGTACATGTATTTCTTCGCCTGGCCTATTTGACTGAGCATAATACCCTCTAGCTCCATCCACGTTATTGCAAATGATAGGATTCGTTTTCTTCTTATGGCTGTTTACTGCACTTTTTAAACTGGATTTCATTCTTCTTTTTTGTTTGTAGTTTCGCAATGTGCTTTCACCATTGCTCTACTTGTTATGAGCAGTAGCTTTGTGTTAATCGATATGTACCTATATCTATCTATCTGTCTGTCTATCTATTTATCAATCACTCAATCAATCATCTTTTTGTCTGTCCATCTGTCCATGTGTACAGAACAGTTAACCATATACCATATATCACTTTCCTACACTATGCTCCCAAAAATCCTGCAAAGTATCTAGGCTGCAGAGGGAGCACTGGGTTCACCGAGACACTTGCAGTTCGAGTCGGCCGCGTGTACCTACAAAACCAGGAAATGGTTGTGCTGGGACTTGAACCCGTGTCTCTATCCTCTGTCCTCTTTCATCTCCTTCTAACTTGCTGTCTGTATTTAGCCACATTCATTGACTAAGTGCTCCCTGAAGATCTCAAGTATCATTCCTCTGGGCCTGTTGTCGACAGAAAAGTCAACTTGTTGCTTCGCTCACCACCGTGTTTGAAGGACATCAGCGTGATCACCGCCGATAGGACGGAGGGTCAAATAAAAAGGAACACCAATTTCTAGACAGGAGCAGTTGGGAGCTAACAGTGTATTGTGGAGTGACGTGTTTATTTGAGTGTCCAAACTTCCCTCTTTAGGTGGTTATTAGATTTTCACATTCGTGAACATCATAAAATCCACTGATTTCAAAGGCCCAGATGCTTATTATTACAGCAACTCAGATGTTGAGGTGAGAGAAAATGAGAAGTATGTTGCTGCACCACTAAATCTATGGCTGGGAACTGTTGAAACCAAACAAAAAGAATTCACGGTGGCCAGATAGGGCTATTTTCTGCTGACTGTCTCTGGGGACTCAAACAGAATCCATTTGCTTGATTGTTTGTTTTTCCGTTTCACTCGTGTAGGGTACTTGTCCACACACCTTCGGCTTGTAGTTTGTCTGTGTCCTTGGATCTCAAGTGAGTCTCCTGTAAGTAAACACGTAGGTGTCTTCAGTTTTCATCCCTTCTTTTATCCCTGTGTCTTTTGTTTGCAGCACTCAGTGCCTGACCTTTTATTCTGATGATTCAGAGCTGTGCACTTATTGCACTTAAAGAATATTTTTTATCATTAATCTACAATCACGTGAAGAACATTATGTTTACTATGCTCCCCCCTTCACCAAGTCCCCCCGAAAAACCTCTTCAGTCACTGTCGATCCGCGTAGTTGGATGCTGTAGACCCCTTCAACATGTCCCCCCCAAAAGTCCCCGTTACCGTCACGGTCCATCAGTGAGTAGTAAGATGCTATATGATCTCTACTAGTCTTCTCTGTGTTGTACAGTGCTCCCCATGCACAGCCGACCTCGCGCATTATACATGCTAAACTTAATGGCCCCATTCTTTCTCCCCACACTTATCCCTCCCTTCAGACTCACCCTGCCCAGTCCTTTTTCCTTTGGTTACTTTTAGTCAACTGTCGGGTTCTGTGAGTCTGCTGCTGTTTTTTTACTTCAGTTTTTCTTTGTTGTTATACTCCACACATGAGTGAAATCACTTGGTACTTGCCTTTATCCGCCTGCCCTATTTTTCTGAACATCCTACCGTCTTGCTCCATCCACGTCATTGCAAATTGTAGTATTTGCTTTCTTCTTAAGGCTGCTTACTGCACTTTTTAAACTGGATTTCATTCTTCCTTTTTGTTTGTAGTTTAGCTATGTTATTCACCATTCAACTCCTGGTTATGAACAATAGCTTTGTGTCAATCGACATGTATCTGTATCTATCTATCTAAATGTCTGTCTGTCTATCTATGTATCTATGTATGTATATATCTATGTATCTATGTGTCTATCTATGTATCTATCTATCTATTTTCCTATCGTCTATCTATGATGTCTATCATCTATTAATCTATGTACCTATCTATCTATCCTTCACCTGTCGTCTGTCTACCTATCTATCTATGAAACAATCATCTTTTTGTCTGCCCATCTATCCTTATGTACAGAACAGTTAACAACATAGCCTATGTCTCTTCCCTACATTATGCTTCCAGAAACCTTGCAAGGTAACTAAGCCATAAGGAGAGCACTGTGTTCACCGATACGCTTTCAGGTAGAGTCAGCAGAGTGTGCTTACAAAACCAGTAAATGGAGGTGAAAGGACTTGAACCCGTATCTTTGTCCTCTGTCCTCTTATACTTCCTGCTCGCTTGTTGACTTTATTTAGCCACATTCAGTGAGTAAGTGATCCCTGAAGACCACAAGTATCCTTCGTCTGGGCCTGTTGTCGACAGAAATGTGTACTTGGAAGTTTGCACACCACCATGTTTGAGGGACATTGGCGTGATCACTGCTGATAGGTGGAAGGACAAATATGAATTAACACCTATTTCTGGACAGGAGCAGTTGGGAACAAAGAGTGTGTTGTTAAGTGAAGTGTTTATTTGAGTGTCCAAACTTCCTTCTTTAGGTGGTTATTACTTCTTTACATTCATGAACATCATAAAAAGCAATGATTATAAATGCCCAGACGCATACTATTACAGCAATTCATTTGTTGAGGTGAGAGGAAATGAGAAGGAACTTGCTGCACCACTAAATCTATGCCTGAGCACTGCTGAAACCAAATCAAAAGAATTCACGGTGGCTAGATAGGGCTATTTTCTGCTGACTCTCTCTGGGGTCCAAAACAGAATCCATTTCTTTCTTTGTTTCTCAGTTTCACTTGTGTAGGGTACCTGTCCCCGCCCCTTCAGCTTGTAGTTTGTCTGTGTCCTTGGATCTCAAGTGAGTCTCCAGTAAGGGAGCACGTAGGTGGTCTTGAGTTTTCATCAGTTCTTCTAACCCTGTGTCTTTTGATTGGAGCACTCAAAGGCTGTACTTTTATTCTGATATTTGAGAGCTGTGCTCTTACTGCACTTTGAAATTCTTTTTGTTCTCATTAATATACAATCACATGCAGAAAATTATGTTATTCTGTCTACCCTCTTCACCAAGTCACCCCAATCACAGTTACAGCCGCTCTCCGTCAGCATGTACTAAGATGCTGTAGAATCACTACATGTCTTCTCTGTGTTGTACAGCCCTACCCATGACACCCCACCCTACACATTATACATGCTAATCCTAATGCCCCCATTCTTTTTCCCCGCACTTATTACTCCCTTCCCACAAACCCTACCCAGTCCCTTTCTCTTTGGTAACTGTTAGTCCACCCTCGGGTTCTGTGAGTCTGCTGCTGTCTTTTCCTTCAGTTTTTCTTTGTTATCATACTCCACACATGAGTGAAATCATTTGGTACATGTATTTCTTCGCCTGGCCTATTTGACTGAGCATAATACCCTCTAGCTCCATCCACGTTATTGCAAATGATAGGATTCGTTTTCTTCTTATGGCTGTTTACTGCACTTTTTAAACTGGATTTCATTCTTCTTTTTTGTTTGTAGTTTTGCAATGTGCTTTCACCATTGCTCTACTTGTTATGAGCAGTAGCTTTGTGTTAATCGATATGTACCTATATCTATCTATCTGTCTGTCTATCTATTTATCAATCACTCAATCAATCATCTTTTTGTCTGTCCATCTGTCCATGTGTACAGAACAGTTAACCATATACCATATATCACTTTCCTACACTATGCTCCCAAAAATCCTGCAAAGTATCTAGGCTGCAGAGGGAGCACTGGGTTCACCGAGACACTTGCAGTTCGAGTCGGCCGCGTGTACCTACAAAACCAGGAAATGGTTGTGCTGGGACTTGAACCCGTGTCTCTATCCTCTGTCCTCTTTCATCTCCTTCTAACTTGCTGTCTGTATTTAGCCACATTCATTGACTAAGTGCTCCCTGAAGATCTCAAGTATCATTCCTCTGGGCCTGTTGTCGACAGAAAAGTCAACTTGTTGCTTCGCTCACCACCATGTTTGAAGGACATCAGCGTGATCACCGCCGATAGGACGGAGGGTCAACTAAAATGGAACACCAATTTCTAGACAGGAGCAGTTGGGAGCTAACAGTGTATTGTGGAGTGACGTGTTTATTTGAGTGTCCAAACTTCCCTCTTTAGGTGGTTATTAGATTTTCACATTCGTGAACATCATAAAATCCACTGATTTCAAAGGCCCAGATGCTTATTATTACAGCAACTCAGATGTTGAGGTGAGAGAAAATGAGAAGTATGTTGCTGCACCACTAAATCTATGGCTGGGAACTGTTGAAACCAAACAAAAAGAATTCACGGTGGCCAGATAGGGCTATTTTCTGCTGACTGTCTCTGGGGACTCAAACAGAATCCATTTGCTTGATTGTTTGTTTTTCCGTTTCACTCGTGTAGGGTACTTGTCCACACACCTTCGGCTTGTAGTTTGTCTGTGTCCTTGGATCTCAAGTGAGTCTCCTGTAAGTAAACACGTAGGTGTCTTCAGTTTTCATCCCTTCTTTTATCCCTGTGTCTTTTGTTTGCAGCACTCAGTGCCTGACCTTTTATTCTGATGATTCAGAGCTGTGCACTTATTGCACTTAAAGAATATTTTTTATCATTAATCTACAATCACGTGAAGAACATTATGTTTACTATGCTCCCCCCTTCACCAAGTCCCCCCGAAAAACCTCTTCAGTCACTGTCGATCCGCGTAGTTGGATGCTGTAGACCCCTTCAACATGTCCCCCCCAAAAGTCCCCGTTACAGTCACGGTCCATCAGTGAGTAGTAAGATGCTATATGATCTCTACTAGTCTTCTCTGTGTTGTACAGTGCTCCCCATGCACACCCGACCTCGCGCATTATACATGCTAAACTTAATGGCCCCATTCTTTCTCCCCACACTTATCCCTCCCTTCAGACTCACCCTGCCCAGTCCTTTTTCCTTTGGTTACTTTTAGTCAACTGTCGGGTTCTGTGAGTCTGCTGCTGTTTTTTTACTTCAGTTTTTCTTTGTTGTTATACTCCACACATGAGTGAAATCACTTGGTACTTGCCTTTATCCGCCTGCCCTATTTTTCTGAACATCCTACCGTCTTGCTCCATCCACGTCATTGCAAATTGTAGTATTTGCTTTCTTCTTAAGGCTGCTTACTGCACTTTTTAAACTGGATTTCATTCTTCCTTTTTGTTTGTAGTTTAGCTATGTTATTCACCATTCAACTCCTGGTTATGAACAATAGCTTTGTGTCAATCGACATGTATCTGTATCTATCTATCTAAAGGTCTGTCTGTCTATCTATGTATCTATGTATATATATATCTATGTATCTATGTGTCTATCTATGTATCTATCTATCTATCTTCCTATCGTCTATCTCTGATGTCTATCATCTATTAATCTATGTACCTATCTATCTATCCTTCACCTGTCGTCTGTTTACCTATCTATCTATGAAACAATCATCTTTTTGTCTGCCCATCTATCCTTATGTACAGAACAGTTAACAACATAGCCTATGTCTCTTCCCTACATTATGCTTCCAGAAACCTTGCAAGGTAACTAAGCCATAAGGAGAGCACTGTGTTCACCGATACGCTTTCAGGTAGAGTCAGCAGAGTGTGCTTACAAAACCAGTAAATGGAGGTGAAAGGACTTGAACCCGTATCTTTTTCCTCTGTCCTCTTATACTTCCTGCTCGCTTGTTGACTTTATTTAGCCACATTCAGTGAGTAAGTGATCCCTGAAGACCACAAGTATCCTTCGTCTAGGCTTGTTGTCGACAGAAATGTGTACTTGGAAGTTTGCACACCACCATGTTTGAGGGACATTGGCGTGATCACTGCTGATAGGTGGAAGGACAAATATGAATTAACACCTATTTCTGGACAGGAGCAGTTGGGAACAAAGAGTGTGCTGTTAAGTGAAGTGTTTATTTGAGTGTCCAATCATCCCTCTTTAGGTGGTTATTACTTCTTTACATTCATGAACATCATAAAAAGCAATGATTATAAATGCCCAGACGCATACTATTACAGCAATTCATTTGTTGAGGTGAGAGGAAATGAGAAGGAACTAGCTGCACCACTAAATCTATGCCTGAGCACTGCTGAAGCCAAATCAAAAGAATTCACGGTGGCTAGATAGGGCTATTTTCTGCTGACTCTCTCTGGGGTCCAAAACAGAATCCATTTCTTTCTTTGTTTCTCAGTTTCACTTGTGTAGGGTACCTGTCCCCGCACCTTCAGCTTGTAGTTTGTCTGTGTCCTTGGATCTCAAGTGAGTCTCCAGTAAGGGAGCACGTAGGTGGTCTTGAGTTTTCATCAGTTCTTCTAACCCTGTGTCTTTTGATTGGAGCACTCAAAGGCTGTACTTTTATTCTGATATTTGAGAGCTGTGCTCTTACTGCACTTTGAAATTCTTTTTGTTCTCATTAATATACAATCACATGCAGAAAATTATGTTATTCTGTCTACCCTCTTCACCAAGTCACCCCAAATCCCAGTTACAGCCGCTCTCCGTCAGCATGTACTAAGATGCTGTAGAATCACTACATGTCTTCTCTGTGTTGTACAGCCCTACCCATGACACCCCACCCTACACATTATACATGCTAATCCTAATGCCCCCATTCTTTTTCCCCGCACTTATTACTCCCTTCCCACAAACCCTACCCAGTCCCTTTCTCTTTGGTAACTGTAGGTCCACTCTCGGGTTCTGTGAGTCTGCTGCTGTCTTTTCCTTCAGTTTTTCTTTGTTACCATACTCCACACGTGAGTGAAATCATTTGGTACATGTATTTCTCTGCCTGGCCAATTTGACTGAGCATAATACCCTCGAGCTCCATCCACGTTATTGCAAATGATAGGATTCGTTTTCTTCTTATGGCTGCTTACTGCACTTTTTAAACTGGATTTCATTCTTCTTTTTTTGTTTGTAGTTTTGCAATGTGCTTTCACCATTGCTCTCCTTGTTTTAAGAAGTAGCTTTGTGCTAATCGATATGTACCTATATCTATCTTTCTGTCTATCTATGTATCAATCACTCAATCAATCATCCTTTTGTCTGTCCATCTGTCCATGTGTGCAGAACAGTTAACCATATACCCTATATCACTTTCCTACACTATGCTCCCCCAAATCCTGCAAAGTATCTAGGCTGCAGAGGGAGCACTGAGTTCACAGAGACACTTGCAGTTCGAGTCGGCCGCGTGTACCTACAAAACCAGGGAATGGTTGTGCTGGGACTTGAACCCGTGTCTCTATCCTCTGTCCTCTTTCATCTCCTTCTAACTTGCTGTCTGTATTTAGCCACATTCATTGACTAAGGGCTCCCTGAAGATCTCAAGTATCATTCCTCTGGGCCTGTTGTCGACAGAAATGTCAACTTGTTGCTTCGCTCAACACCATGTTTGAAGGACATCAGCGTGATCACCGTCGATAGGACGGAGGGTCAAATAAAAAGGAACACCAATTTCTAGACAGGAGCAGTTGGAGCTAACAGTGTATTGTGGAGTGACGTGTTTATTTGAGTGTCCAAACTTCCCTCTTTAGGTGGTTATTAGATTTTCACATTCGTGAACATCATAAAATCCACTGATTTCAAAGGCCCAGATGCTTATTATTACAGCAACTCAGATGTTGAGGTGAGAGAAAATGAGAAGTATGCTGCTGCACCACTAAATCTATGGCTGGGAACTGTTGAAACCAAACAAAAAGAATTCACGGTGGCCAGACAGGACTATTTTCTGCTGACTGTCTCTGGGGACTCAAACAGAATCCATTTGCTTGATTGTTTGTTTTTCCGTTTCACTCGTGTAGGGTACTTGTCCACACACCTTCGGCTTGTAGTTTGTCTGTGTCCTTGGATCTCAAGTGAGTCTCCTGTAAGTAAACACGTAGGTGTCTTCAGTTTTCATCCCTTCTTTTATCCCTGTGTCTTTTGTTTGCAGCACTCAGTGCCTGACCTTTTATTCTGATGATTCAGAGCTGTGCACTTATTGCACTTAAAGAATATTTTTTATCATTAATCTACAATCACGTGAAGAACATTATGTTTACTATGCTCCCCCCTTCACCAAGTCCCCCCGAAAAACCTCTTCAGTCACTGTCGATCCGCGTAGTTGGATGCTGTAGACCCCTTCAACATGTCCCCCCCAAAAGTCCCCGTTACCGTCACGGTCCATCAGTGAGTAGTAAGATGCTATATGATCTCTACTAGTCTTCTCTGTGTTGTACAGTGCTCCCCATGCACACCCGACCTCGCGCATTATACATGCTAAACTTAATGGCCCCATTCTTTCTCCCCACACTTATCCCTCCCTTCAGACTCACCCTGCCCAGTCCTTTTTCCTTTGGTTACTTTTAGTCAACTGTCGGGTTCTGTGAGTCTGCTGCTGTTTTTTTACTTCAGTTTTTCTTTGTTGTTATACTCCACACATGAGTGAAATCACTTGGTACTTGCCTTTATCCGCCTGCCCTATTTTTCTGAACATCCTACCGTCTTGCTCCATCCACGTCATTGCAAATTGTAGTATTTGCTTTCTTCTTAAGGCTGCTTACTGCACTTTTTAAACTGGATTTCATTCTTCCTTTTTGTTTGTAGTTTAGCTATGTTATTCACCATTCAACTCCTGGTTATGAACAATAGCTTTGTGTCAATCGACATGTATCTGTATCTATCTATCTAAAGGTCTGTCTGTCTATCTATGTATCTATGTATGTATATATCTATGTATCTATGTGTCTATGTATCTATCTATCTATCTTCCTATCGTCTATCTATGATGTCTATCATCTATTAATCTATGTACCTATCTATCTATCCTTCACCTGTTGTCTGTTTACCTATCTATCTATGAAACAATCATCTTTTTGTCTGCCCATCTATCCTTATGTACAGAACAGTTAACAACATAGCCTATGTCTCTTCCCTACATTATGCTTCCAGAAACCTTGCAAGGTAACTAAGCCATAAGGAGAGCACTGTGTTCACCGATACGCTTTCAGGTAGAGTCAGCAGAGTGTGCTTACAAAAGCAGTAAATGGAGGTGAAAGGACTTGAACCCGTATCTTTGTCCTCTGTCCTCTTATACTTCCTGCTCGCTTGTTGACTTTATTTAGCCACATTCAGTGAGTAAGTGATCCCTGAAGACCACAAGTATCCTTCGTCTGGGCCTGTTGTCGACAGAAAAGTGTACTTGGCACTTTGCACACCACCATGTTTGAGGGACATTGGCGTGATCACTGCTGATAGGTGGACGGACAAATATGAATTAACACCTATTTCTGGACAGGAGCAGTTGGGAACAAAGAGTGTGTTGTGGAGTGAAGTGTTTATTTGAGTGTCCAAACTTCCCTCTTTAGGTGGTTATTAATTCTTTACATTTATGAACATCATAAAAAGCAATGATTATAAATGCCCAGACGCATATTTTTGCAGCAATTCATTTGCTGAGGTGAGAGGAAATGAGAAGGAAGTTGCTGCACCACTAAATCTATGCCTGAGCACTGCTGAAACCAAACAAAAAGAATTCACGGTGGCTAGATAGGGCTATTTTCTACTGACTCTCTCTGGGGTCCAAAACAGAATCCATTTCTTTCTTTGTTTCTCAGTTTCACTTGTGTAGGGTACCTGTCCCCGCACCTTCAGCTTGTAGTTTGTCTGTGTCCTTGGATCTCAAGTGAGTCTCCAGTAAGGGAGCACGTAGGTGGTCTTGAGTTTTCATCAGTTCTTCTAACCCTGTGTCTTTTGATTGGAGCACTCAAAGGCTGTACTTTTATTCTGATATTTGAGAGCTGTGCTCTTACTGCACTTTGAAATTCTTTTTGTTCTCATTAATATACAATCACATGCAGAAAATTATGTTATTCTGTCTACCCTCTTCACCAAGTCACCCCAATCACAGTTACAGCCGCTCTCCGTCAGCATGTACTAAGATGCTGTAGAATCACTACATGTCTTCTCTGTGTTGTACAGCCCTACCCATGACACCCCACCCTACACATTATACATGCTAATCCTAATGCCCCCATTCTTTTTCCCCGCACTTATTACTCCCTTCCCACAAACCCTACCCAGTCCCTTTCTCTTTGGTAACTGTTAGTCCACCCTCGGGTTCTGTGAGTCTGCTGCTGTCTTTTCCTTCAGTTTTTCTTTGTTATCATACTCCACACATGAGTGAAATCATTTGGTACATGTATTTCTTCGCCTGGCCTATTTGACTGAGCATAATACCCTCTAGCTCCATCCACGTTATTGCAAATGATAGGATTCGTTTTCTTCTTATGGCTGTTTACTGCACTTTTTAAACTGGATTTCATTCTTCTTTTTTGTTTGTAGTTTTGCAATGTGCTTTCACCATTGCTCTACTTGTTATGAGCAGTAGCTTTGTGTTAATCGATATGTACCTATATCTATCTATCTGTCTGTCTATCTATTTATCAATCACTCAATCAATCATCTTTTTGTCTGTCCATCTGTCCATGTGTACAGAACAGTTAACCATATACCATATATCACTTTCCTACACTATGCTCCCAAAAATCCTGCAAAGTATCTAGGCTGCAGAGGGAGCACTGGGTTCACCGAGACACTTGCAGTTCGAGTCGGCCGCGTGTACCTACAAAACCAGGAAATGGTTGTGCTGGGACTTGAACCCGTGTCTCTATCCTCTGTCCTCTTTCATCTCCTTCTAACTTGCTGTCTGTATTTAGCCACATTCATTGACTAAGTGCTCCCTGAAGATCTCAAGTATCATTCCTCTGGGCCTGTTGTCGACAGAAAAGTCAACTTGTTGCTTCGCTCACCACCGTGTTTGAAGGACATCAGCGTGATCACCGCCGATAGGACGGAGGGTCAACTAAAATGGAACACCAATTTCTAGACAGGAGCAGTTGGGAGCTAACAGTGTATTGTGGAGTGACGTGTTTATTTGAGTGTCCAAACTTCCCTCTTTAGGTGGTTATTAGATTTTCACATTCGTGAACATCATAAAATCCACTGATTTCAAAGGCCCAGATGCTTATTATTACAGCAACTCAGATGTTGAGGTGAGAGAAAATGAGAAGTATGTTGCTGCACCACTAAATCTATGGCTGGGAACTGTTGAAACCAAACAAAAAGAATTCACGGTGGCCAGATAGGGCTATTTTCTGCTGACTGTCTCTGGGGACTCAAACAGAATCTATTTGCTTGATTGTTTGTTTTTCCGTTTCACTCGTGTAGGGTACTTGTCCACACACCTTCGGCTTGTAGTTTGTCTGTGTCCTTGGATCTCAAGTGAGTCTCCTGTAAGTAAACACGTAGGTGTCTTGAGTTTTCATCCCTTCTTTTATCCCTGTGTCTTTTGTTTGCAGCACTCAGTGCCTGACCTTTTATTCTGATGATTCAGAGCTGTGCACTTATTGCACTTAAAGAATATTTTTTATCATTAATCTACAATCACGTGAAGAACATTATGTTTACTATGCTCCCCCCTTCACCAAGTCCCCCCGAAAAACCTCTTCAGTCACTGTCGATCCGCGTAGTTGGATGCTGTAGACCCCTTCAACATGTCCCCCCCAAAAGTCCCCGTTACAGTCACGGTCCATCAGTGAGTAGTAAGATGCTATATGATCTCTACTAGTCTTCTCTGTGTTGTACAGTGCTCCCCATGCACACCCGACCTCGCGCATTATACATGCTAAACTTAATGGCCCCATTCTTTCTCCCCACACTTATCCCTCCCTTCAGACTCACCCTGCCCAGTCCTTTTTCCTTTGGTTACTTTTAGTCAACTGTCGGGTTCTGTGAGTCTGCTGCTGTTTTTTTACTTCAGTTTTTCTTTGTTGTTATACTCCACACATGAGTGAAATCACTTGGTACTTGCCTTTATCCGCCTGCCCTATTTTTCTGAACATACTACTGTCTTGCTCCATCCACGTCATTGCAAATTGTAGTATTTGCTTTCTTCTTAAGGCTGCTTACTGCACTTTTTAAACTGGATTTCATTCTTCCTTTTTGTTTGTAGTTTAGCTATGTTATTCACCATTCAACTCCTGGTTATGAACAATAGCTTTGTGTCAATCGACATGTATCTGTATCTATCTATCTAAAGGTCTGTCTGTCTATCTATGTATCTATGTATGTATATATCTATGTATCTATGTGTCTATATATGTATCTATCTATCTATCTTCCTATCGTCTATCTATGATGTCTATCATCTATTAATCTATGTACCTATCTATCTATCTTTCACCTGTCGTCTGTCTACCTATCTATCTATGAAACAATCATCTTTTTGTCTGCCCATCTATCCTTATGTACAGAACAGTTAACAACATAGCCTATGTCTCTTCCCTACATTATGCTTCCAGAAACCTTTCAAGGTAACTAAGACAAAAGGAGAGCACTGTGCTCACCGATACGCTTTCAGGTAGAGTCAGCAGAGTGTGCTTACAAGATCAGTAAATGGAGGTGAAAGGACTTGAACCCGTATCTTTGTCCTCTGTCCTCTTATACTTCCTGCTCGCTTGTTGACTTTATTTAGCCACATTCAGTGAGTAAGTGATCCCTGAAGACCACAAGTATCCTTCGTCTGGGCCTGTTGTCGACAGAAAAGTGTACTTGGCACTTTGCACACCACCATGTTTGAGGGACATTGGCGTGATCACTGCTGATAGGTGGACGGACAAATATGAATTAACACCTATTTCTGGACAGGAGCAGTTGGGAACAAAGAGTGTGTTGTGGAGTGAAGTGTTTATTTGAGTGTCCAAACTTCCCTCTTTAGGTGGTTATTAATTCTTTACATTCGTGAACATCATAAAAAGCAATGATTATAAATGCCCAGACGCATATTATTACAGCAATTCATTTGCTGAGTTGAGAGGAAATGAGAAGGAAGTTGCTGCACCACTAAATCTATGCCTGAGCACTGCTGAAACCAAACAAAAAGAATTCACGGTGGCTAGATAGGGCTATTTTCTACTGACTCTCTCTGGGGTCCAAAAAAGAATCCATTTCTTTCTTTGTTTCTCAGTTTCACTTGTGTAGGGTACCTGTCCCCGCCCCTTCAGCTTGTAGTTTGTCTGTGTCCTTGGATCTCAAGTGAGTCTCCAGTAAGGGAGCACGTAGGTGGTCTTGAGTTTTCATCAGTTCTTCTAACCCTGTGTCTTTTGATTGGAGCACTCAAAGGCTGTACTTTTATTCTGATATTTGAGAGCTGTGCTCTTACTGCACTTTGAAATTCTTTTTGTTCTCATTAATATACAATCACATGCAGAAAATTATGTTATTCTGTCTACCCTCTTCACCAAGTCACCCCAATCACAGTTACAGCCGCTCTCCGTCAGCATGTACTAAGATGCTGTAGAATCACTACATGTCTTCTCTGTGTTGTACAGCCCTACCCATGACACCCCACCCTACACATTATACATGCTAATCCTAATGCCCCCATTCTTTTTCCCCGCACTTATTACTCCCTTCCCACAAACCCTACCCAGTCCCTTTCTCTTTGGTAACTGTTAGTCCACCCTCGGGTTCTGTGAGTCTGCTGCTGTCTTTTCCTTCAGTTTTTCTTTGTTATCATACTCCACACATGAGTGAAATCATTTGGTACATGTATTTCTTCGCCTGGCCTATTTGACTGAGCATAATACACTCTAGCTCCATCCACGTTATTGCAAATGATAGGATTCGTTTTCTTCTTATGGCTGTTTACTGCACTTTTTAAACTGGATTTCATTCTTCTTTTTTGTATGTAGTTTTGCAATGTGCTTTCACCATTGCTCTACTTGTTATGAGCAGTAGCTTTGTGTTAATCGATATGTACCTATATCTATCTATCTGTCTGTCTATCTATTTATCAATCACTCAATCAATCATCTTTTTGTCTGTCCATCTGTCCATGTGTACAGAACAGTTAACCATATACCATATATCACTTTCCTACACTATGCTCCCAAAAATCCTGCAAAGTATCTAGGCTGCAGAGGGAGCACTGGGTTCACCGAGACACTTGCAGTTCGAGTCGGCCGCGTGTACCTACAAAACCAGGAAATGGTTGTGCTGGGACTTGAACCCGTGTCTCTATCCTCTGTCCTCTTTCATCTCCTTCTAACTTGCTGTCTGTATTTAGCCACATTCATTGACTAAGTGCTCCCTGAAGATCTCAAGTATCATTCCTCTGGGCCTGTTGTCGACAGAAAAGTCAACTTGTTGCTTCGCTCACCACCATGTTTGAAGGACATCAGCGTGATCACCGCCGATAGGACGGAGGGTCAACTAAAATGGAACACCAATTTCTAGACAGGAGCAGTTGGGAGCTAACAGTGTATTGTGGAGTGACGTGTTTATTTGAGTGTCCAAACTTCCCTCTTTAGGTGGTTATTAGATTTTCACATTCGTGAACATCATATAATCCACTGATTTCAAAGGCCCAGATGCTTATTATTACAGCAACTCAGATGTTGAGGTGAGAGAAAATAAGAAGTATGTTGCTGCACCACTAAATCTATGGCTGGGAACTGTTGAAACCAAACAAAAAGAATTCACGGTGGCCAGATAGGTCTATTTTCTGCTGACTGTCTCTGGGGACTCAAACAGAATCCATTTGCTTGATTGTTTGATTTTCCGTTTCACTCGTGTAGGGTACTTGTCCACACACCTTCGGCTTGTAGTTTGTCTGTGTCCTTGGATCTCAAGTGAGTCTCCTGTAAGTAAGCACGTAGTGTCTTGAGTTTTCATCCCTTCTTTTATCCCTGTGTCTTGTTTGCAGCACTCAGTGCCTGACCTTTTATTCTGATGATTCAGAGCTGTGCACTTATTGCACTTAAAGAATATTTTTTATCATTAATCTACAATCACGTGAAGAACATTATGTTTACTATGCTCCCCCCTTCACCAAGTCCCCCCGAAAAACCTCTTCAGTCACTGTCGATCCGCGTAGTTGGATGCTGTAGACCCCTTCAACATGTCCCCCCCAAAAGTCCCCGTTACCGTCACGGTCCATCAGTGAGTAGTAAGATGCTATATGATCTCTACTAGTCTTCTCTGTGTTGTACAGTGCTCCCCATGCACACCCGACCTCGCGCATTATACATGCTAAACTTAATGGCCCCATTCTTTCTCCCCACACTTATCCCTCCCTTCAGATTCACCCTGCCCAGTCCTTTTTCCTTTGGTTACTTTTAGTCAACTGTCGGGTTCTGTGAGTCTGCTGCTGTTTTTTTATTTCAGTTTTTCTTTGTTGTTATACTCCACACGTGAGTGAAATCTCTTGGTACTTGCCTTTATCCGCCTGCCCTATTTTTCTGAACATACTACTGTCTTGCTCCATCCACGTCATTGCAAATTGTAGTATTTGCTTTCTTCTTAAGGCTGCTTACTGCACTTTTTAAACTGGATTTCATTCTTTCTTTTTGTTTGTAGTTTAGCTATGTTATTCACCATTCAACTCCTGGTTATGAACAATAGCTTTGTGTCAATCGACATGTATCTGTATCTGTCTATCTAAAGGTCTGCCTGTCTATCTATGTATCTATGTATGTATATATCTATGTATCTATGTGTCTATATATGTATCTATCTATCTATCTTCCTATCGTCTATCTATGATGTCTATCATCTATTAATCTATGTACCTATCTATCTATCTTTCACCTGTCATCTGTCTACCTATCTATCTATGAAACAATCATCTTTTTGTCTGCCCATCTATCCTTATGTACAGAACAGTTAACAACATAGCCTATGTCTCTTCCCTACATTATGCTTCCAGAAACCTTTCAAGGTAACTAAGACAAAAGGAGAGCACTGTGCTCACCGATACGCTTTCAGGTAGAGTCAGCAGAGTGTGCTTACAAGATCAGTAAATGGAGGTGAAAGGACTTGAACCCGTATCTTTGTCCTCTGTCCTCTTATACTTCCTGCTCGCTTGTTGACTTTATTTAGCCACATTCAGTGAGTAAGTGATCCCTGAAGACCACAAGTATCCTTCGTCTGGGCCTGTTGTCGACAGAAAAGTGTACTTGGCACTTTGCACACCACCATGTTTGAGGGACATTGGCGTGATCACTGCTGATAGGTGGAGGGACAAATATGAATTAACACCTATTTCTGGACAGGAGCAGTTGGGAACAAAGAGTGTGTTGTGGAGTGAAGTGTTTATTTGAGTGTCCAAACTTCCCTCTTTAGGTGGTTATTAATTCTTTACATTCGTGAACATCATAAAAAGCAATGATTATAAATGCCCAGACGCATATTATTACAGCAATTCATTTGCTGAGGTGAGAGGAAATGAGAAGGAAGTTGCTGCACCACTAAATCTATGCCTGAGCACTGCTGAAACCAAACAAAAAGAATTCACGGTGGCTAGATAGGGCTATTTTCTACTGACTCTCTCTGGGGTCCAAAAAACAATCCATTTCTTTCTTTGTTTCTCAGTTTCACTTGTGTAGGGTACCTGTCCCCGCCCCTTCAGCTTGTAGTTTGTCTGTGTCCTTGGATCTCAAGTGAGTCTCCAGTAAGGGAGCACGTAGGTGGTCTTGAGTTTTCATCAGTTCTTCTAACCCTGTGTCTTTTGATTGGAGCACTCAAAGGCTGTACTTTTATTCTGATATTTGAGAGCTGTGCTCTTACTGCACTTTGAAATTCTTTTTGTTCTCATTAATATACAATCACATGCAGAAAATTATGTTATTCTGTCTACCCTCTTCACCAAGTCACCCCAATCACAGTTACAGCCGCTCTCCGTCAGCATGTACTAAGATGCTGTAGAATCACTACATGTCTTCTCTGTGTTGTACAGCCCTACCCATGACACCCCACCCTACACATTATACATGCTAATCGTAATGCCCCCATTCTTTTTCCCCGCACTTATTACTCCCTTCCCACAAACCCTACCCAGTCCCTTTCTCTTTGGTAACTGTTAGTCCACCCTCGGGTTCTGTGAGTCTGCTGCTGTCTTTTCCTTCAGTTTTTCTTTGTTACCATACTCCACACATGAGTGAAATCATTTGGTACATGTATTTCTTCGCCTGGCCTATTTGACTGAGCATAATACCCTCTAGCTCCATCCACGTTATTGCAAATGATAGGATTCGTTTTCTTCTTATGGCTGTTTACTGCACTTTTTAAACTGGATTTCATTCTTCTTTTTTTGTTTGTAGTTTTGCAATGTGCTTTCACCATTGCTCTACTTGTTATGAGCAGTAGCTTTGTGTTAATCGATATGTACCTATATCTATCTATCGATCTGTCTATCTATTTATCAATCACTCCATCAATCATCTTTTTGTCTGTCCATCTGTCCATGTGTACAGAACAGTTAACCATATACCATATATCACTTTCCTACACTATGCTCCCAAAAATCCTGCAAAGTATCTAGGCTGCAGAGGGAGCACTGGGTTCACCGAGACACTTGCAGTTCGAGTCGGCCGCGTGTACCTACAAAACCAGGAAATGGTTGTGCTGGGACTTGAACCCGTGTCTCTATCCTGTGTCCTCTTTCATCTCCTTCTAACTTGCTGTCTGTATTTAGCCACATTCATTGACTAAGTGCTCCCTGAAGATCTCAAGTATCATTCCTCTGGGCCTGTTGTCGACAGAAAAGTCAACTTGTTGCTTCGCTCACCACCGTGTTTGAAGGACATCAGCGTGATCACCGCCGATAGGACGGAGGGTCAACTAAAATGGAACACCAATTTCTAGACAGGAGCAGTTGGGAGCTAACAGTGTATTGTGGAGTGACGTGTTTATTTGAGTGTCCAAACTTCCCTCTTTAGGTGGTTATTAGATTTTCACATTCGTGAACATCATAAAATCCACTGATTTCAAAGGCCCAGATGCTTATTATTACAGCAACTCAGATGTTGAGGTGAGAGAAAATGAGAAGTATGTTGCTGCACCACTAAATCTATGGCTGGGAACTGTTGAAACCAAACAAAAAGAATTCACGGTGGCCAGATAGGGCTATTTTCTGCTGACTGTCTCTGAGGACTCAAACAGAATCCATTTGCTTGATTGTTTGTTTTTCCGTTTCACTCGTGTAGGGTACTTGTCCACACACCTTCGGCTTGTAGTTTGTCTGTGTCCTGGGATCTCAAGTGAGTCTCCTGTAAGTAAACACGAAGGTGTCTTCAGTTTTCATCCCTTCTTTTATCCCTGTGTCTTTTGTTTGCAGCACTCAGTGCCTGACCTTTTATTCTGATGATTCAGAGCTGTGCACTTACTGCACTTAAAGAATATTTTTTATCATTAATCTACAATCACGTGAAGAACATTATGTTTACTATGCTCCCCCCTTCACCAAGTCCCCCCGAAAAAACTCTTCAGTCACTGTCGATCCGCGAAGTTGGATGCTGTAGACCCCTTCAACATGTCCCCCCCAAAAGTCCCCGTTACAGTCACGGTCCATCAGTGAGTAGTAAGATGCTATATGATCTCTACTAGTCTTCTCTGTGTTGTACAGTGCTCCCCATGCACACCCGACCTCGCGCATTATACATGCTAAACTTAATGGCCCCATTCTTTCTCCCCACACTTATCCCTCCCTTCAGACTCACCCTGCCCAGTCCTTTTTACTTTGGTTGCTTTTAGTCAACTGTCGGGTTCTGTGAGTCTGCTGCTGTTTTTTTACTTCAGTTTTTCTTTGTTGTTATACTCCACACATGAGTGAAATCACTTGGTACTTGCCTTTATCCGCCTGCCCTATTTTTCTGAACATCCTACCGTCTTGCTCCATCCACGTCATTGCAAATTGTAGTATTTGCTTTCTTCTTAAGGCTGCTTACTGCACTTTTTAAACTGGATTTCATTCTTCCTTTTTGTTTGTAGTTTAGCTATGTTATTCACCATTCAACTCCTGGTTATGAACAATAGCTTTGTGTCAATCGACATGTATCTGTATCTATCTATCTAAAGGTCTGTCTGTCTATCTATGTATCTATGTATGTATATATCTATGTATCTATGTGTCTATCTATGTATCTATCTATCTATCTTCCTATCGTCTATCTATGATGTCTATCATCTATTAATCTATGTACCTATCTATCTATCTTTCACCTGTCGTCTGTCTACCTATCTATCTATGAAACAATCATCTTTTTGTCTGCCCATCTATCCTTATGTACAGAACAGTTAACAACATAGCCTATGTCTCTTCCCTACATTATGCTTCCAGAAACCTTTCAAGGTAACTAAGACAAAAGGAGAGCACTGTGCTCACCGATACGCTTTCAGGTAGAGTCAGCAGAGTGTGCTTACAAGATCAGTAAATGGAGGTGAAAGGACTTGAACCCGTATCTTTGTCCTCTGTCCTCTTATACTTCCTGCTCGCTTGTTGACTTTATTTAGCCACATTCAGTGAGTAAGTGATCCCTGAAGACCACAAGTATCCTTCGTCTGGGCCTGTTGTCGACAGAAAAGTGTACTTGGCACTTTGCACACCACCATGTTTGAGGGACATTGGCGTGATCACTGCTGATAGGTGGAGGGACAAATATGAATTAACACCTATTTCTGGACAGGAGCAGTTGGGAACAAAGAGTGTGTTGTGGAGTGAAGTGTTTATTTGAGTGTCCAAACTTCCCTCTTTAGGTGGTTATTAATTCTTTACATTCGTGAACATCATAAAAAGCAATGATTATAAATGCCCAGACGCATATTATTACAGCAATTCATTTGCTGAGGTGAGAGGAAATGAGAAGGAAGTTGCTGCACCACTAAATCTATGCCTGAGCACTGCTGAAACCAAACAAAAAGAATTCACGGTGGCTAGATAGGGCTATTTTCTACTGACTCTCTCTGGGGTCCAAAACAGAATCCATTTCTTTCTTTGTTTCTCAGTTTCACTTGTGTAGGGTACCTGTCCCCGCACCTTCAGCTTGTAGTTTGTCTGTGTCCTTGGATCTCAAGTGAGTCTCCAGTAAGGGAGCACGTAGGTGGTCTTGAGTTTTCATCAGTTCTTCTAACCCTGTGTCTTTTGATTGGAGCACTCAAAGGCTGTACTTTTATTCTGATATTTGAGAGCTGTGCTCTTACTGCACTTTGAAATTCTTTTTGTTCTCATTAATATACAATCACATGCAGAAAATTATGTTATTCTGTCTACCCTCTTCACCAAGTCACCCCAATCACAGTTACAGCCGCTCTCCGTCAGCATGTACTAAGATGCTGTAGAATCACTACATGTCTTCTCTGTGTTGTACAGCCCTACCCATGACACCCCACCCTACACATTATACATGCTAATCCTAATGCCCCCATTCTTTTTCCCCGCACTTATTACTCCCTTCCCACAAACCCTACCCAGTCCCTTTCTCTTTGGTAACTGTTAGTCCACCCTCGGGTTCTGTGAATCTGCTGCTGTCTTTTCCTTCAGTTTTTCTTTGTTATCATACTCCACACATGAGTGAAATCATTTGGTACATGTATTTCTTCGCCTGGCCTATTTGACTGAGCATAATACCCTCTAGCTCCATCCACGTTATTGCAAATGATAGGATTCGTTTTCTTCTTATGGCTGTTTACTGCACTTTTTAAACTGGATTTCATTCTTCTTTTTTGTTTGTAGTTTTGCAATGTGCTTTCACCATTGCTCTACTTGTTATGAGCAGTAGCTTTGTGTTAATCGATATGTACCTATATCTATCTATCTGTCTGTCTATCTATTTATCAATCACTCCATCAATCATCTTTTTGTCTGTCCATCTGTCCATGTGTACAGAACAGTTAACCATATACCATATATCACTTTCCTACACTATGCTCCCAAAAATCCTGCAAAGTATCTAGGCTGCAGAGGGAGCACTGGGTTCACCGAGACACTTGCAGTTCGAGTCGGCCGCGTGTACCTACAAAACCAGGAAATGGTTGTGCTGGGACTTGAACCCGTGTCTCTATCCTGTGTCCTCTTTCATCTCCTTCTAACTTGCTGTCTGTATTTAGCCACATTCATTGACTAAGTGCTCCCTGAAGATCTCAAGTATCATTCCTCTGGGCCTGTTGTCGACAGAAAAGTCAACTTGTTGCTTCGCTCACCACCGTGTTTGAAGGACATCAGCGTGATCACCGCCGATAGGACGGAGGGTCAACTAAAATGGAACACCAATTTCTAGACAGGAGCAGTTGGGAGCTAACAGTGTATTGTGGAGTGACGTGTTTATTTGAGTGTCCAAACTTCCCTCTTTAGGTGGTTATTAGATTTTCACATTCGTGAACATCATAAAATCCACTGATTTCAAAGGCCCAGATGCTTATTATTACAGCAACTCAGATGTTGAGGTGAGAGAAAATGAGAAGTATGTTGCTGCACCACTAAATCTATGGCTGGGAACTGTTGAAACCAAACAAAAAGAATTCACGGTGGCCAGATAGGGCTATTTTCTGCTGACTGTCTCTGAGGACTCAAACAGAATCCATTTGCTTGATTGTTTGTTTTTCCGTTTCACTCGTGTAGGGTACTTGTCCACACACCTTCGGCTTGTAGTTTGTCTGTGTCCTTGGATCTCAAGTGAGTCTCCTGTAAGTAAACACGTAGGTGTCTTCAGTTTTCATCCCTTCTTTTATCCCTGTGTCTTTTGTTTGCAGCACTCAGTGCCTGACCTTTTATTCTGATGATTCAGAGCTGTGCACTTACTGCACTTAAAGAATATTTTTTATCATTAATCTACAATCACGTGAAGAACATTATGTTTACTATGCTCCCCCCTTCACCAAGTCCCCCCGAAAAAACTCTTCAGTCACTGTCGATCCGCGAAGTTGGATGCTGTAGACCCCTTCAACATGTCCCCCCCAAAAGTCCCCGTTACAGTCACGGTCCATCAGTGAGTAGTAAGATGCTATATGATCTCTACTAGTCTTCTCTGTGTTGTACAGTGCTCCCCATGCACACCCGACCTCGCGCATTATACATGCTAAACTTAATGGCCCCATTCTTTCTCCCCACACTTATCCCTCCCTTCAGACTCACCCTGCCCAGTCCTTTTTACTTTGGTTGCTTTTAGTCAACTGTCGGGTTCTGTGAGTCTGCTGCTGTTTTTTTACTTCAGTTTTTCTTTGTTGTTATACTCCACACATGAGTGAAATCACTTGGTACTTGCCTTTATCCGCCTGCCCTATTTTTCTGAACATCCTACCGTCTTGCTCCATCCACGTCATTGCAAATTGTAGTATTTGCTTTCTTCTTAAGGCTGCTTACTGCACTTTTTAAACTGGATTTCATTCTTCCTTTTTGTTTGTAGTTTAGCTATGTTATTCACCATTCAACTCCTGGTTATGAACAATAGCTTTGTGTCAATCGACATGTATCTGTATCTATCTATCTAAAGGTCTGTCTGTCTATCTATGTATCTATGTATGTATATATCTATGTATCTATGTGTCTATCTATGTATCTATCTATCTATCTTCCTATCGTCTATCTATGATGTCTATCATCTATTAATCTATGTACCTATCTATCTATCTTTCACCTGTCGTCTGTCTACCTATCTATCTATGAAACAATCATCTTTTTGTCTGCCCATCTATCCTTATGTACAGAACAGTTAACAACATAGCCTATGTCTCTTCCCTACATTATGCTTCCAGAAACCTTTCAAGGTAACTAAGACAAAAGGAGAGCACTGTGCTCACCGATACGCTTTCAGGTAGAGTCAGCAGAGTGTGCTTACAAGATCAGTAAATGGAGGTGAAAGGACTTGAACCCGTATCTTTGTCCTCTGTCCTCTTATACTTCCTGCTCGCTTGTTGACTTTATTTAGCCACATTCAGTGAGTAAGTGATCCCTGAAGACCACAAGTATCCTTCGTCTGGGCCTGTTGTCGACAGAAAAGTGTACTTGGCACTTTGCACACCACCATGTTTGAGGGACATTGGCGTGATCACTGCTGATAGGTGGACGGACAAATATGAATTAACACCTATTTCTGGACAGGAGCAGTTGGGAACAAAGAGTGTGTTGTGGAGTGAAGTGTTTATTTGAGTGTCCAAACTTCCCTCTTTAGGTGGTTATTAATTCTTTACATTCGTGAACATCATAAAAAGCAATGATTATAAATGCCCAGACGCATATTATTACAGCAATTCATTTGCTGAGGTGAGAGGAAATGAGAAGGAAGTTGCTGCACCACTAAATCTATGCCTGAGCACTGCTGAAACCAAACAAAAAGAATTCACGGTGGCTAGATAGGGCTATTTTCTACTGACTCTCTCTGGGGTCCAAAACAGAATCCATTTCTTTCTTTGTTTCTCAGTTTCACTTGTGTAGGGTACCTGTCCCCGCACCTTCAGCTTGTAGTTTGTCTGTGTCCTTGGATCTCAAGTGAGTCTCCAGTAAGGGAGCACGTAGGTGGTCTTGAGTTTTCATCAGTTCTTCTAACCCTGTGTCTTTTGATTGGAGCACTCAAAGGCTGTACTTTTATTCTGATATTTGAGAGCTGTGCTCTTACTGCACTTTGAAATTCTTTTTGTTCTCATTAATATACAATCACATGCAGAAAATTATGTTATTCTGTCTACCCTCTTCACCAAGTCACCCCAATCACAGTTACAGCCGCTCTCCGTCAGCATGTACTAAGATGCTGTAGAATCACTACATGTCTTCTCTGTGTTGTACAGCCCTACCCATGACACCCCACCCTACACATTATACATGCTAATCCTAATGCCCCCATTCTTTTTCCCCGCACTTATTACTCCCTTCCCACAAACCCTACCCAGTCCCTTTCTCTTTGGTAACTGTTAGTCCACCCTCGGGTTCTGTGAATCTGCTGCTGTCTTTTCCTTCAGTTTTTCTTTGTTATCATACTCCACACATGAGTGAAATCATTTGGTACATGTATTTCTTCGCCTGGCCTATTTGACTGAGCATAATACCCTCTAGCTCCATCCACGTTATTGCAAATGATAGGATTCGTTTTCTTCTTATGGCTGTTTACTGCACTTTTTAAACTGGATTTCATTCTTCTTTTTTGTTTGTAGTTTTGCAATGTGCTTTCACCATTGCTCTACTTGTTATGAGCAGTAGCTTTGTGTTAATCGATATGTACCTATATCTATCTATCTGTCTGTCTATCTATTTATCAATCACTCAATCAATCATCTTTTTGTCTGTCCATCTGTCCATGTGTACAGAACAGTTAACCATATACCATATATCACTTTCCTACACTATGCTCCCAAAAATCCTGCAAAGTATCTAGGCTGCAGAGGGAGCACTGGGTTCACCGAGACACTTGCAGTTCGAGTCGGCCGCGTGTACCTACAAAACCAGGAAATGGTTGTGCTGGGACTTGAACCCGTGTCTCTATCCTCTGTCCTCTTTCATCTCCTTCTAACTTGCTGTCTGTATTTAGCCACATTCATTGACTAAGTGCTCCCTGAAGATCTCAAGTATCATTCCTCTGGGCCTGTTGTCGACAGAAAAGTCAACTTGTTGCTTCGCTCACCACCGTGTTTGAAGGACATCAGCGTGATCACCGCCGATAGGACGGAGGGTCAAATAAAATGGAACACCAATTTCTAGACAGGAGCAGTTGGGAGCTAACAGTGTATTGTGGAGTGACGTGTTTATTTGAGTGTCCAAACTTCCCTCTTTAGGTGGTTATTAGATTTTCACATTCGTGAACATCATAAAATCCACTGATTTCAAAGGCCCAGATGCTTATTATTACAGCAACTCAGATGTTGAGGTGAGAGAAAATGAGAAGTATGTTGCTGCACCACTAAATCTATGGCTGGGAACTGTTGAAACCAAACAAAAAGAATTCACGGTGGCCAGATAGGGCTATTTTCTGCTGACTGTCTCTGGGGACTCAAACAGAATCCATTTGCTTGATTGTTTGTTTTTCCGTTTCACTCGTGTAGGGTACTTGTCCACACACCTTCGGCTTGTAGTTTGTCTGTGTCCTTGGATCTCAAGTGAGTCTCCTGTAAGTAAGCACGTAGGTGTCTTGAGTTTTCATCCCTTCTTTTATCCATGTGTCTTTTGTTTGCAGCACTCAGTGCCTGACCTTTTATTCTGATGATTCAGAGCTGTGCACTTATTGCACTTAAAGAATATTTTTTATCATTAATCTACAATCACGTGAAGAACATGTTTACTATGCTCCCCCCTTCACCAAGTCCCCCCGAAAAACCTCTTCAGTCACTGTCGATCCGCGTAGTTGGATGCTGTAAACCCCTTCAACATGTCCCCCCCAAAAGTCCCCGTTACAGTCACGGTCCATCAGTGAGTAGTAAGATGCTATATGATCTCTACTAGTCTTCTCTGTGTTGTACAGTGCTCCCCATGCACACCCGACCTCGCGCATTATACATGCTAAACTTAATGGCCCCATTCTTTCTCCCCACACTTATCCCTCCCTTCAGACTCACCCTGCCCAGTCCTTTTTCCTTTGGTTACTTTTAGTCAACTGTCGGGTTCTGTGAGTCTGCTGCTGTTTTTTTACTTCAGTTTTTCTTTGTTGTTATACTCCACACATGAGTGAAATCACTTGGTACTTGCCTTTATCCGCCTGCCCTATTTTCCTGAACATACTACCGTCTTGCTCCATCCACGTCATTGCAAATTGTA